>NW_027488751.1:300000-460109 GCF_050948215.1 Halictus rubicundus | reverse complement strand
AGGATAGAGGATAGGATAGGATAGAGTATAGGGTAGGATAGAGGATAGGATAGGATAGAGGATAGGATGGGATAGAGGATAGGATACGATAGCGGATAGGATAGGATAGAGGATAGGATAGGATAGAGGATAGGATGGGATAGAGGATAGGATAGGATAGAGGTTTGGATAGGATAGAGGATAGGATAGGATAGAGGATAGGATTGGATAGAGGATATGATAGGATAGAAGATAGGATAGGATAGAGGATAGGATAGGATAGGATAGGATAGAAGATAGGATAGGATAGAGGATAGGATAGGATAGAGGATAGGATAGGATAGAGGATAGGATAGAGGATAGGATAGGATAGAGGATAGGATAGGATAGAGGATAGGATAGGATAGAGGATAGGATTGGATAGAGGATAGGATAGGATAGAGGATAGGATAGGATAGAGGATAGGATAGGATAGAGGATAGGATAGGATAGAGGATAGGATTGGATAGAGGATAGGATAGGATAGAAGGATAGGATAGGATAGAGGATAGGATAGGATAGAGGATAGGATAGAGGATAGGATAGGATAGGATAGGATAGAGGATAGGATAGGATAGAGGATAGGATAGGATAGAATATAGGATAGGATAGAGGATAGGATAGGATAGAGGATAGGATAGGATAGAGGATAGGATAGGATATAGGATAGGATAGGATAGAGGATAATATAGAAGATAGGATAGGATAGAGGATAGGATAGGATAGAGGATAGGATAGGATAGAGGATGGGATAGGATAGAGGATAGGATAGGGTAGAGGATAGGATAGGATAGGATAGAGGATAGGATAGAGGATAGGATAGGGTAGAGGATAGGATAGGATAGGATAGGAAAGGATAGAGGATAGGATAGTGGATAGCATAGGATAGAGGATAGGATAGGATAGGATAGGATAGAGGATAGGATAGGATAGGATAGGATAGGATAGGACAGAGGATTGGATAGGATAGAGGATAGGATAGGATAGAGGATAGGATAGGATAGAGGATAGGATAGGATAGGATAGAGGATAGGATAGGATAGAGGATAGGATATGATAGAGGATAGGATAGGATAGAGGATAGGATAGGATAGAGGATAGGATAGGATAGAGGATAGGATAGAGATAGGATAGGATAGAGGATAGGATAGGATAGAGGATAGGATAGGATAGAGTATAGGATAGGATAGAGGATAGGATAGGATAGAGGATAGGATAGGATAGAGGATAGGATAGGATAGAAGATAGGATAGGATAGAGGATAGGATAGGATAGAGGATAGGATAGGATAGAGGATAGGATAGGATAGAGGATAGGATAGGATAGAGGATAAGATAGGATAGAGGATAGGATAGGATAGGATAGGATAGAGGATAGGATAGGATAGAGTATAGGGTAGGATAGAGGATAGGATAGGATAGAGGATAGGATGGGATAGAGGATAGGATACGATAGCGGATAGGATAGGATAGAGGATTGGATAGGATAGAGGATAGGATGGGATAGAGGATAGGATAGGATAGAGGTTTGGATAGGATAGAGGATAGGATAGGATAGAGGATAGGATTGGATAGAGGATATGATAGGATAGAGATAGGATAGGATAGAGGATAGGATAGGATAGAGGATAGGATAGAAGGATAGGATAGGATAGAGGATAGGATAGGATAGGATAGTGATAGGATAGAGGATAGGATAGGATAGAGGATAGGATAGGATAGAGGATAGGATTGGATAGAGGATATGATAGGATAGAGATAGGATAGGATAGAGGATAGGATAGGATAGAGGATAGGATAGAAGATAGGATAGGATAGAGGATAGGATAGAGGATAGGATAGGATAGAGGATAGGATAGGATAGAGGATAGGATAGGATAGGATAGAGAGATAGGATAGGATAGAGGATAGGATAGGATAGAGGATAGGATTGGATAGAGGATAGGATAGGATAGAGATAGGATAGGATAGGATAGGATAGGATAGGATAGGAGGATAGAGGATAGGATTGAGAGGATAGGATAGGATAGAAGATAGGATAGGATAGAGGATAGGATAGGATAGAGGATAGGATAGGATAGGATAGGATAGAGGATAGGATAGGATAGAGGATAGGATAGGATAGAGGATAGGATAGGATAGAGGATAGGATAGGATAGAGGATAGGATAGGATATAGGATAGGATAGGATAGAGGATAATATAGAAGATAGGATAGGATAGAGGATAGGATAGGATAGAGGATAGGATAGGATAGAGGATGGGATAGGATAGAGGATAGGATAGGGTAGAGGATAGGATAGGATAGGATAGAGGATAGGATAGAGGATAGGATAGGGTAGAGGATAGGATAGGATAGGATAGGAAAGGATAGAGGATAGGATAGGATAGTGGATAGCATAGGATAGAGGATAGGATAGGATAGGATAGGATAGAGGATAGGATAGGATAGGATAGGATAGGATAGGATAGAGGATTGGATAGGATAGAGGATAGGATAGGATAGAGGATAGGATAGGATAGAGGATAGGATAGGATAGGATAGAGGATAGGATAGGATAGAGGATAGGATATGATAGAGGATAGGATAGGATAGAGGATAGGATAGGATAGAGGATAGGATAGGATAGAGGATAGGATAGGATAGGATAGAGGATAGGATAGGATAAGGATAGGATATGATAGAGGATATGATAGGATAGAGGATAGGATAGGATAGAGGATAGGGTAGGATAGAGGATAGGATAGGATAGAGGATAAGATAGAGGATAGGATAGGATAGGATAGGATAGAGGATAGGATAGGATAGAGTATAGGGTAGGATAGAGGGTAGGATAGGATAGAGGATAGTATAGGATACAGGATAGGATACGATAGCGGATAGGATAGGATAGAGGATAGGATAGGATAGAGGATAGGATGGGATAGAGGATAGGATAGGATAGAGGATTGGATAGGATAGAGGATAGGATAGGATAGAGGATAGGATTGGATAGAGGATATGATAGGATAGAAGATAGGATAGGATAGAGGATAGGATAGGATAGAGGATAGGATAGAAGATAGGATAGGATAGAGGATAGGATAGGATAGAGGATAGGATAGGATAGAGGATAGGATAGAGGATAGGATAGGATAGAGGATAGGATAGGATAGAGGATAGGATAGGATAGAGGATAGGATAGGATAGGACAGAGGATAGGATAGAGGATAGGATAGGATAGAGGATAGGATAGGATAGAGGATAGGATAGGGGATAGGATAGGATAGAGGATAGGATAGGATAGAGGAGAGGATAGGATAGAGGAGAGGATAGGATAGAGGATAGGATAGGGTAGGATAGAGGGTAGGATAGGATAGAGGATAGGATAGGATAGAAGATTGGATAGGATAGAAGATAGGATAGGATAGAGGATAGGATAGGATATAGGATAGGATAGGATAGAGGATAATATAGAAGATAGGATAGGATAGAGGATAGGATAGGATAGAGGATAGGATAGGATAGAGGATGGGATAGGATAGAGGATAGGATAGGGTAGGATAGAGGGTAGGATAGGATAGAGGATAGGATAGGATAGAAGATTGGATAGGATAGAAGATAGGATAGGATAGAGGATAGGATAGGAATTAGGATAGGATAGGATAGAGGATAATAGAGATAGGATAGGATAGAGGATAGGATAGGATAGAGGATGGGATAGGATAGAGGATAGGATAGGATAGAGGAGAGGATAGGATAGAGGAGAGAGGATAGGATAGGATAGGATAGGATAGGATAGGATAGGATAGGGTAGGATAGGATAGGATAGGATAGAGGATAGGATAGGATAGAGGATAGGATAGGATAGGATAGATAGGATAGGATAGGATAGAGGATAGATAGGATAGGATAGGATAGAGGATAGGATAGGATAGAGGATAGGATAGTGTATTAGGATAGGATAGAGGATAGGATAGGATAGAGGATAGGATAGGATAGAGGATAGGATAGGATAGAAGATAGGATAGGATAGAGGATAGGATAGGATAGAGGATAGGATAGGATAGAGGATAGGATAGGATAGAGGATAGGATAGGTAGGATAGGGGATAGGATAGAGGATAGGATAGGATAGAAGATTGGATAGGATAGAAGATAGGATAGGATAGAGGATAGGATAGGAATTAGGATAGGATAGGATAGAGGATAATATAGAAGATAGGATAGGATAGAGGATAGGATAGGATAGAGGATAGGATAGGATAGAGGATGGGATAGGATAGAGGATAGGATAGGGTAGAGGATAGGATAGGATAGGATAGAGGATAGGATAGAGGATAGGATAGGATAGAGGATAGGATAGGATAGAGAGGATAGGGATAGGATAGGATAGAGGATAGGATAGGATAGAGGAGGATAGGATAGAGGAGAGGATAGGATAGAGGATAGGAGGATAGAGGATAGGGTAGGATAGGATAGAGGAGAGATAGAGGATAGGATAGGATAGTGTATAGGATAGGATAGAGGATAGGATAGGATAGAGGAGAGGATAGGATAGAGGGGAGGATAGGATAGAGGATAGGATAGGATAGAGGATAGGATAGGATAGAGATAGGATAGGATAGAGGATAGGATAGGATAGAGGATAGGATAGGATAGAGGATAGGATAGGGTAGGATAGAGGGTAGGATAGGATAGAGGATAGGATTTGATAGAGGATAGGATAGGATAGAGATAGGATAGGATAGAGGATAGGATAGGATAGAGGATAGGATAGGATAGTGTATAGGATAGGATAGAGGATAGGATAGGATAGAGGATAGGATAGGATAGAGGATAGGATAGGATAGAAGATAGGATAGGATAGAGGATAGGATAGGATAGAGGATAGGATAGGATAGAGGATAGGATAGGGTAGGATAGAGGGTAGGATAGGATAGAGGATAGGATAGGATAGAAGATTGGATAGGATAGATGATATTATAGGATAGAGGATAGGATAGGATTCGATTGAGGATAGCATATGATAGAGAATAGGATAGAGGATAGGATAGGGTAGAGGATAGGATAGGATAGGATAGAGGATAGGATAGAGGATAGGATAGGGTAGAGGATAGGATAGGATAGGATAGGAAAGGATAGAGGATAGGATAGGATAGTGGATAGCATAGGATAGAGGATAGGATAGGATAGGATAGGATAGAGGATAGGATAGGATAGGATAGGATAGGATAGGATAGAGGATTGGATAGGATAGAGGATAGGATAGGATAGAGGATAGGATAGGATAGAGGATAGGATAGGATAGGATAGAGGATAGGATAGGATAGAGGATAGGATATGATAGAGGATAGGATAGGATAGAGGATAGGATAGGATAGAGGATAGGATAGGAGAGAGGATAGGATAGGATAGGATAGAGGATAGGATAGGATAGAGGATAGGATATGATAGAGGATAGGATAGGATAGAGGATAGGATAGGATAGAGGATAGGGTAGGATAGAGGATAGGATAGGATAGAGGATAAGATAGGATAGAGGATAGGATAGGATAGGATAGGATAGGGGATAGGATAGGATAGAGGATAGGATAGGATAGAGGAGAGGATAGGATAGAGGAGAGGATAGGATAGAGGATAGGATAGGATAGAGGATAGGATAGGATAGAGGATAGGGTAGGATAGAGGATAGGATAAGATAGAGGATAGGATAGGATAGTGTATAGGATAGGATAGAGGATAGGATAGGATAGAGTAGAGGATAGGATAGAGGGGAGGATAGGATAGAGGATAGGATAGGATAGAGGATAGGATAGGATAGAAGATAGGATAGGATAGAGGATAGGATAGGATAGAGGATAGGATAGGATAGAGGATAGGATAGGGTAGGATAGAGGGTAGGATAGGATAGAGGATAGGATTTGATAGAGGATAGGATAGGATAGAAGATAGGATAGGATAGAGGATAGGATAGGATAGAGGATAGGATAGGATAGTGTATAGGATAGGATAGAGGATAGGATAGGATAGAGGATAGGATAGGATAGAGGATAGGATAGGATAGAAGATAGGATAGGATAGAGGATAGGATAGGATAGAGGATAGGATAGGATAGAGGATAGGATAGGGTAGGATAGAGGGTAGGATAGGATAGAGGATAGGATAGGATAGAAGATTGGATAGGATAGATGATATTATAGGATAGAGGATAGGATAGGATTCGATTGAGGATAGCATATGATAGAGAATAGGATAGAGGATAGGATAGGGTAGAGGATAGGATAGGATAGGATAGAGGATAGGATAGAGGATAGGATAGGGTAGAGGATAGGATAGGATAGGATAGGAAAGGATAGAGGATAGGTTAGGATAGTGGATAGCATAGGATAGAGGATAGGATAGGATAGGATAGGATAGAGGATAGGATAGGATAGGATAGGATAGGATAGGATAGAGGATTGGATAGGATAGAGGATAGGTTAGGATAGAGGATAGGATAGGATAGAGGATAGGATAGGATAGGATAGAGGATAGGATAGGATAGAGGATAGGATATGATAGAGGATAGGATAGGATAGAGGATAGGATAGGATAGAGGATAGGATAGGAGAGAGGATAGGATAGGATAGGATAGAGGATAGGATAGGATAGAGGATAGGATATGATAGAGGATAGGATAGGATAGAGGATAGGATAGGATAGAGGATAGGGTAGGATAGAGGATAGGATAGGATAGAGGATAAGATAGGATAGAGGATAGGATAGGATAGGATAGGATGGAGGATAGGATAGGATAGAGTATAGGGTAGGATAGAGGGTAGGATAGGATAGATAATAGGATGGGATAGAGGATAGGATACGATAGCGGATAGGATAGGATAGAGGATAGGATAGGATAGAGGATAGGATGGGATAGAGGATAGGATAGGATAGAGGTTTGGATAGGATAGAGGATAGGATAGGATAGAGGATAGGATAGGGTAGAGGATAGGATAGGATAGGATAGGAAAGGATAGAGGATAGGATAGGATAGTGGATAGCATAGGATAGAGGATAGGATAGGATAGGATAGGATAGAGGATAGGATAGGATAGGATAGGATAGGATAGGATAGAGGATAGGATAGGATAGAGGATAGGATAGGATAGAGGATAGGATAGGATAGAGGATAGGATAGGATAGGATAGAGGATAGGATAGGATAGAGGATAGGATATGATAGAGGATAGGATAGGATAGAGGATAGGATAGGATAGAGGATAGGATAGGATAGAGGATAGGATAGGATAGGATAGAGGATAGGATAGGATAGAGGATAGGATATGATAGAGGATAGGATAGGATAGAGGATAGGATAGGATAGAGGATAGGGTAGGATAGAGGATAGGATAGGATAGAGGATAAGATAGGATAGAGGATAGGATTGGATAGAGGATAGGATAGGATAGAAGATAGGATAGGATAGAGGATAGGATAGGATAGAGGATAGGATAGGATAGAGGATAGGATTGGATAGAGGATAGGATAGGATAGAAGATAGGATAGGATAGAGGATAAGATAGGATAGAGGATAGGATAGGATAGGATAGGATAGAGGATAGGATAGGATAGAGTATAGGGTAGGATAGAGGGTAGGATAGGATAGAGGATAGTATAGGATACAGGATAGGATACGATAGCGGATAGGATAGGATAGAGGATAGGATAGGATAGAGGATAGGATGGGATAGACGATAGGATAGGATAGAGGATTGGATAGGATAGAGGATAGGATAGGATAGAGGATAGGATTGGATAGAGGATATGATAGGATAGAAGATAGGATAGGATAGAGGATAGGATAGGATAGAGGATAGGATAGAAGATAGGATAGAATAGAGAATAGGATAGGATAGTGGATAATACAGGATAGAGGATAGGATAGGGGATAGGATAGGCTGGAGGACAGGAGACGATAGAGGATAGGATAGGATAGAGTACAGGTTAGGGGATTGAATACTATAGAGGATAGAATAGGATAGAGGATAGGATTGAGAATAAGATAGGATAGAGGATAGGATAGGTTAGAGGATGGGATAGGGGATTGGATAGGATAGGGGATAGGAGACGTTAGAGGATAGGATAGGATAGAGGATAGGATTGGATAGAGGATAGGATAGAGTATAGGATCGAGGATAGGATAGAGGATTGGATAGGATAGAGGATAGGATAGGATAGAGGATAGGATAGGATTGAGGATCGGATAAGATAGAGGATTGGATAGGATAGAGGATAGGATTGGATAGAGGATAGGATAGAGGATAGGATAGATCATAGGATAGAGGATTGAATAGGATAGACGATAGGATACGATAGAGGATAGGATAGGATAGCGGATAGGATAGGATAGCGGATAGGATAGGATAGAGGATAGGATAGGATAGAGGATACGATATTATAGAGGATAGGATAGGATAGATTATAGGATAGCATAGAGGATAGAATAGGATAGAGGATAGGATTGGATAGAGGATAGGATAGGATAGAGGATAGAGGATATGATAGTGTAGAGGATAGGATAGGATTGAGAATAGGATAGGAAAGAGGATAGGATAGGATAGAGGATAGGATAGGATTGAGGATAGGATAGGATAGAGGATAGGATTGGATAGAGGATAGGATAGAGTATAGGATCGAGGATAGGATAGAGGATTGGATAGGATAGAGGATAGGATAGGATAGAGGATAGTATAGAGGATTTGATAGAGGATAGGATAGAGGATAGGATAGAGGATAGGATAGAGGATAGGATAGAGGATGTGATAGGGGATTGGATAGGATAGAGAATAGGATAGGATAGTGGATAATATAGGATAGAGGATAGGATAGGCGATAGGATAGGCTGGAGGACAGGAGACGATAGAGGATAGGATAGGATAGAGGATAGGATAGGATAGAGGAGAGGATAGGATAGAGGATAGGATAGGATAGAGGATAGGATAGCATAGAGGATAGGATAGGATAGAGGATCGGATAGAGAATAAGATAGGATAGAGGATAGGTTAGGATAGAGGATAGGATAGGGGATTGGATAGGATAGGGGATAGGAGACGATAGAGGATAGGATAGGATAGAGGATAGGATAGGATAGAGGATAGGATAGATTATAGGATAGCATAGAGGATAGAATAGGACAGAGGATAGGATTGGATAGAGGATAGGATAGGATAGAGAATAGAGGATATGATAGTGTAGAGGATAGGATAGGATTGAGAATAGGATAGGAAAGAGGATAGGATAGGATAGAGGATAGGATAGGATTGAGGATAGGATAGGATAGAGGATAGGATTGGATAGAGGATAGGATAGAGTATAGGATCGAGGATAGGATAGAGGATTGGATAGGATAGAGGATAGGATAGGATAGAGGATAGGATAGGATTGAGGATCGGATAAGATAGAGGATTGGATAGGATAGAGGATAGGATTGGATAGAGGATAGGATAGAGGATAGGATAGATCATAGGATAGAGGATTGAATAGGATAGACGATAGGATACGATAGAGGATAGGATAGGATAGAGGATAGGATAGGATAGCGGATAGGATAGGATAGAGGATAGGATAGGATAGAGGATACGATATTATAGAGGATAGGATAGGATAGATTATAGGATAGCATAGAGGATAGAATAGGATAGAGGATAGGATTGGATAGAGGATAGGATAGGATAGAGGATAGAGGATATGATAGTGTAGAGGATAGGATAGGATTGAGAATAGGATAGGAAAGAGGATAGGATAGGATAGAGGATAGGATAGGATTGAGGATAGGATAGGATAGAGGATAGGATTGGATAGAGGATAGGATAGAGTATAGGATCGAGGATAGGATAGAGGATTGGATAGGATAGAGGATAGGATAGGATAGAGGATAGGATAGGATTGAGGATCGGATAAGATAGAGGATTGGATAGGATAGAGGATAGGATTGGATAGAGGATAGGATAGAGGATAGGATAGATCATAGGATAGAGGATTGAATAGGATAGAGGATAGGATACGATAGAGGATAGGATAGGATAGAGGATAGGATAGGATAGCGGATAGGATAGGATAGAGGAGAGGATAGGATAGAGGATAGGATAGGATAGAGGATAGGATAGCATAGAGGATAGGATAGGATAGAGGATCGGATAGAGAATAAGATAGGATAGAGGATAGGTTAGGATAGAGGATAGGATAGGGGATTGGATAGGATAGGGGATAGGAGACGATAGAGGATAGGATAGGATAGAGGATAGGATAGGATAGAGGATAGGATAGAGGATAGGATAGGGTAGAGGGTAGGATAGGATAGAGTATAGGATAGGATAGAGGATAGGATAGGGTAGAGGGTAGGATAGGGTAGAGGATAGGATAGGATAGGATAGAGGATAGGATAGGATAGAGGATTGGATAGGACAGAGGATAGGATAGGATAGAGGATAGGATAGGATAGAGTATAGGATAGGATAGAGGATAGGATAGGATAGAGGATAGGATAGGAAAGAGGATAGTATAGGATACAGGATAGGATACGATAGAGGATAGGATATGATAGAGGATAGGATAGGATAGAGGATAGGATAGGATAGAGGATAGGATAGGGTAGAGGATAGGATAGGATAGGATAGAGGATAGGATAGGATAGAGGATAGCATAGGATAGGGGATAGGATAGGATAGAGGATAGGATAGGATAGAGGATAGGATAGGATAGAGGATAGGATAGGATAGAGGATAGGATAGGGTAGAGGATAGGATAGGATAGGATAGAGGATAGGATAGGATAGAGGATAGCATATGATAGGGGATAGGATAGGATAGAGGAGCAGATAGGATAGAGGATAGGATTAGATAGAGGATAGGATAGGATAGAGGATAGGATAGGATAGAGGATAGGATAGGATAGGATAGGATAGAGGATAGGGTAGGATAGAGGATAGGATAGGATAGAGGATAGGATAGGATAGAGGATAGGATAGGATAGGATAGAGAATAGGATAGGATTCGATTGAGGATAGCATATGATAGAGGATAGGATACAGTATAGGATAGAGGAATGGATAGGATAGAGGATAGGATAGGATAGAGGTTAGGATAGGATAGAGGATACGATATTATAGAGGATAGGATAGAGGATAGGATAGCATAGTGGATAGCATAGGATAGAGGATATGATAGGATAGAGTATAGGATAGAGGATAGGATAGCATGGAGGATAGGATAGGATTAAGGATAGGATAGGATAGAGGATAGGATAGAGGATAGGATAGAGGATAGGATAGAGGATAGGATAGAGGATAGGATAGAGGATAGGATAGGATAGAGGATAGGATAGGCTAGAGGATAGGATAGGTTAGAGGAAAGGATAGGATAGAGGATAGGATAGAGGTTTGGATAGACTAGAGAATAGGATAGGATAGAGGATAGGACAGGATAGAGGATAGGATAGAAGATTGGATAGAATAGAGGATATTATATAATAGAGGATAGGAGAGGATAGAGGATAGGATAGGATAGAGGTTAGGATAGGATAGAGGATAGGATAGAGGATTGGATAGGATATAGGACAGGGTACGATAGAGGATAGGATAGGATAGAGGATTGGATAGGTTAGAGGATAGGATAGGATTGAGGATAGGATAGAGGATTTGATAGAGGATAGGATAGAGGATAGGATAGAGGATAGGATAGAGGATAGGATAGAGGATGGGATAGGGGATTGGATAGGATAGAGAATAGGATAGGATAGTGGATAATATAGGATAGAGGATAGGATAGGGGATAGGATAGGCTGGAGGACAGGAGACGATAGAGGATAGGATAGGATAGAGGATAGGATAGGATAGAGGAGAGGATAGGATAGAGGATAGGATAGGATAGAGAATAGGATAGCATAGAGGATAGGATAGGATAGAGGATCGGATAGAGAATAAGATAGGATAGAGGATAGGTTAGGATAGAGGTTAGGATAGGGGATTGGATAGGATAGGGGATAGGAGACGATAGAGGATAGGATTGGATAGAGGATAGGATAGGATAGAGGATGGGATAGGGGATTGGATAGGATAGGGGATAGGAGACGTTAGAGGATAGGATAGGATAGAGGATAGGATAGAGGATAGGATAGAGGATAGGATAGAGGATAGAATAGGATTGAGGATAGGATAGGATAGAGGATAGGATAGAGGATTTGATAGAGGATAGGATAGAGGATAGGATAGAGGATAGGATAGAGGATGTGATAGGGGATTGGATAGGATAGAGAATAGGATAGGATAGTGGATAATATAGGATAGAGGATAGGATAGGGGATAGGATAGGCTGGAGGACAGGAGACGATAGAGGATAGGATAGGATAGAGGATAGGATAGGATAGAGGAGAGGATAGGATAGAGGATAGGATAGGATAGAGGATAGGATAGCATAGAGGATAGGATAGGATAGAGGATCGGATAGAGAATAAGATAGGATAGAGGATAGGTTAGGATAGAGGTTAGGATAGGGGATTGGATAGGATAGGGGATAGGAGACGATAGAGGATAGGATAGGATAGAGGATAGGATAGGATAGAGGATGGGATAGGGGATTGGATAGGATAGGGGATAGGAGACGTCAAAGGATAGGATAGGATAGAGGATAGGATAGAGGATACGATAGGATATATGATTGGATAGGATAGGGGATAGGATAGGATAGAGGATAGGATAGGATAGAGGATAGGATAGAGGATAGGATAGAGGATAGGATAGAGGATAGGATAGAGGATAGGATAGAGGATAGGATAGAGGATAGAATAGGATTGAGGATAGGATAGGATAGAGGATAGGATAGAGGATTTGATAGAGGATAGGATAGAGGATAGGATAGAGGATAGGATAGAGGATAGGATAGAGGATCGGATAGAGAATAAGATAGGATAGAGGATAGGTTAGGATAGAGGTTTGGATAGGGGATTGGATAGGATAGGGGATAGGAGACGATAGAGGATAGGATAGGATAGAGGATAGGATAGGATAGAGGATGGGATAGGGGATTGGATAGGATAGGGGATAGGAGACGTTAGAGGATAGGATAGGATAGAGGATAGGATAGAGGATACGATAGGATATATGATTGGATAGGATAGGGGATAGGATAGGATAGAGGATAGGGTAGGATAGAGGATAGGATAGAGGATAGGATAGAGGATAGGATAGAGGATAGAATAGGATTGAGGATAGGATAGGATAGAGGATAGGATAGAGGATTTGATAGAGGATAGGATAGAGGATAGGATAGAGGATAGGATAGAGGATAGGATAGAGGATCGGATAGAGAATAAGATAGGATAGAGGATACGTTAGGATAGAGGTTAGGATAGGGGATTGGATAGGATAGGGGATAGGAGACGATAGAGGATAGGATAGGATAGAGGATATAATAGGATAGAGGATGGGATAGGGGATTGGATAGGATAGGGGATAGGAGACGTTAGAGGATAGGATAGGATAGAGGATAGGATAGAGGATACGATAGGATATATGATTGGATAGGATAGGGGATAGGATAGGATAGAGGATAGGATAGGATAGAGGATAGGATAGAGGATAGGATAGAGGATAGGATAGAGGATAGAATAGGATTGAGGATAGGATAGGATAGAGGATAGGATAGAGGATTTGATAGAGGATAGGATAGAGGATAGGATAGAGGATAGGATAGAGGATAGGATAGAGGATAGAATAGAGGATGGGATAGGGGATTGGATAGGATAGAGAATAGGATAGGATAGTGGATAATATAGGATAGAGGATAGGATAGGGGATAGGATAGGCTGGAGGACAGGAGACGATAGAGGATAGGATAGGATAGGGGATAGGAGACGATAGAGGATAGGATAGGATAGAGGATAGGATAGGATAGAGGATAGGATAGAGGATAGGATAGGGTAGAGGGTAGGATAGGATAGAGGATAGAGGATATGATAGTGTAGAGGATAGGATAGGATAGAGAAAAGGATAGGATAGAGGATAGGATAGGATAGGATAGGATAGAGGATAGGATAGGATAGAGTATAGGGTAGGATAGAGGATAGGATAGGATAGAGGATAGGATGGGATAGAGGATAGGATACGATAGCGGATAGGATAGGATAGAGGATAGGATAGGATAGAGGATAGGATGGGATAGAGGATAGGATAGGATAGAGGTTTGGATAGGATAGAGGATAGGATAGGATGGAGGATAGGATTGGATAGAGGATATGATAGGATAGAAGATAGGATAGGATAGAGGATAGGATAGGATAGAGGATAGGATAGAAGATAGGATAGGATAGGATAGAGGATAGGATAGGATAGAGGATAGGATAAGGGATAGGAGACGATAGAGGATAGGATAGGATAGAGGATAGGATAGGATAGAGGATAGGATAGAGGATAGGATAGGGTAGAGGGTAGGATAGGATAGAGTATAGGATAGGATAGAGGATAGGATAGAGGATAGGATAGAGGATAGAATAGGATTGAGGATAGGATAGGATAGAGGATAGGATAGAGGATTTGATAGAGGATAGGATAGAGGATAGGATAGAGGATAGGATAGAGGATGGGATAGGGGATTGGATAGGATAGAGGATAGGATAGGATAGAGGATAGGATAGGATAGGATAGAGGATAGGATATGATAGAGGATAGGATAGGATAGAGGATAGGATAGGATAGAGGATAGGATAGGAGAGAGGATAGGATAGGATAGGATAGAGGATAGGATAGGATAGAGGATAGGATATGATAGAGGATAGGATAGGATAGAGGATAGGATAGGATAGAGGATAGGGTAGGATAGAGGATAGGATAGGATAGAGGATAAGATAGGATAGAGGATAGGATAGGATAGGATAGGATAGAGGATAGGATAGGATAGAGTATAGGGTAGGATAGAGGGTAGGATAGGATAGATAATAGGATGGGATAGAGGATAGGATACGATAGCGGATAGGATAGGATAGAGGATAGGATAGGATAGAGGATAGGATGGGATAGAGGATAGGATAGGATAGAGGTTTGGATAGGATAGAGGATAGGATAGGATAGAGGATAGGATAGGGTAGAGGATAGGATAGGATAGGATAGGAAAGGATAGAGGATAGGATAGGATAGTGGATAGCATAGGATAGAGGATAGGATAGGATAGGATAGGATAGAGGATAGGATAGGATAGGATAGGATAGGATAGGATAGAGGATAGGATAGGATAGAGGATAGGATAGGATAGAGGATAGGATAGGATAGAGGATAGGATAGGATAGGATAGAGGATAGGATAGGATAGAGGATAGGATATGATAGAGGATAGGATAGGATAGAGGATAGGATAGGATAGAGGATAGGATAGGATAGAGGATAGGATAGGATAGGATAGAGGATAGGATAGGATAGAGGATAGGATATGATAGAGGATAGGATAGGATAGAGGATAGGATAGGATAGAGGATAGGGTAGGATAGAGGATAGGATAGGATAGAGGATAAGATAGGATAGAGGATAGGATAGGATAGGATAGGATAGAGGATAGGATAGGATAGAGTATAGGGTAGGATAGAGGATAGGATAGGATAGAGGATAGGATGGGATAGAGGATAGGATACGATAGCGGATAGGATAGGATAGAGGATAGGATAGGATAGAGGATAGGATGGGATAGAGGATAGGATAGGATAGAGGTTTGGATAGGATAGAGGATAGGATAGGATGGAGGATAGGATTGGATAGAGGATATGATAGGATAGAAGATAGGATAGGATAGAGGATAGGATAGGATAGAGGATAGGATAGAAGATAGGATAGGATAGGATAGAGGATAGGATAGGATAGAGGATAGGATAGAGGATAGGATAGGATAGAGGATAGGATAGGATAGAGGATAGGATAGGATAGAGGATAGGATTGGATAGAGGATAGGATAGGATAGAAGATAGGATAGGATAGAGGATAGGATAGGATAGAGGATAGGATAGGATAGAGGATAGGATTGGATAGAGGATAGGATAGGATAGAAGATAGGATAGGATAGAGGATAGGATAGGATAGAGGATAGGATAGGATAGTGTATAGGATAGGATAGAGGATAGGATAGGATAGAGGATAGGATAGGATAGAGGATAGGATAGGATAGAAGATAGGATAGGATAGAGGATAGGATAGGATAGAGGATAGGATAGGATAGAGGATAGGATAGGATATAGGATAGGATAGGATAGAGGATAATATAGAAGATAGGATAGGATAGAGGATAGGATAGGATAGAGGATAGGATAGGATAGAGGATGGGATAGGATAGAGGATAGGATAGGGTAGAGGATAGGATAGGATAGGATAGAGGATAGGATAGAGGATAGGATAGGGTAGAGGATAGGATAGGATAGGATAGGAAAGGATAGAGGATAGGATAGGATAGTGGATAGCATAGGATAGAGGATAGGATAGGATAGGATAGGATAGAGGATAGGATAGGATAGGATAGGATAGGATAGGATAGAGGATTGGATAGGATAGAGGATAGGATAGGATAGAGGATAGGATAGGATAGAGGATAGGATAGGATAGGATAGAGGATAGGATAGGATAGAGGATAGGATATGATAGAGGATAGGATAGGATAGAGGATAGGATAGGATAGAGGATAGGATAGGATAGAGGATAGGATAGGATAGGATAGAGGATAGGATAGGATAGAGGATAGGATAGGATAGAGGATAGGATAGAGGATAGGATAGGGTAGAGGGTAGGATAGGATAGAGTATAGGATAGGATAGAGGATAGGATAGGATAGAGGATAGGATAGGATAGAGGATACGATATTATAGAGGATAGGATAGGATAGATTATAGGATAGCATAGAGGATAGAATAGGATAGAGGATAGGATTGGATAGAGGATAGGATAGGATAGAGGATAGAGGATATGATAGTGTAGAGGATAGGATAGGATTGAGAATAGGATAGGAAAGAGGATAGGATAGGATAGAGGATAGTATTGTATAGAGGATAGTATAGGATAGAGGATAGAGGATAGGATAGGATAGAGTATAATATAGGGCAGATGATGGGATAGCATACAGGATACGATAGGATAGAGGATAGGATAGAGGATAGCAGATCATGGAGGATAGGGTAGGATTAAGGATAGGATAGGATAGAGGATAGGATAGAGGATAGGATAGGATAGAGGATAGAATAGGATAGAGGATAGGATAGGATAGGGGATAGGATAGGATTGAAGATAGGATAGCATAGGGGATAGGATAGGATTGAGGATAGGATAGGATTGAGGATAGGATAGGATAGAGTACAGGTTAGGGGATTGAATACTATAGAGGATAGAATAGGATAGAGGATAGGATTGAGAATAAGATAGGATAGAGGATAGGATAGGTTAGAGGATGGGATAGGGGATTGGATAGGATAGGGGATAGGAGACGTTAGAGGATAGGATAGGATAGAGGATAGGATTGGATAGAGGATAGGATAGAGTATAGGATCGAGGATAGGATAGAGGATTGGATAGGATAGAGGATAGGATAGGATAGAGGATAGGATAGGATTGAGGATCGGATAAGATAGAGGATTGGATAGGATAGAGGATAGGATTGGATAGAGGATAGGATAGAGGATAGGATAGATCATAGGATAGAGGATTGAATAGGATAGACGATAGGATACGATAGAGGATAGGATAGGATAGCGGATAGGATAGGATAGCGGATAGGATAGGATAGAGGATAGGATAGGATAGAGGATACGATATTATAGAGGATAGGATAGGATAGATTATAGGATAGCATAGAGGATAGAATAGGATAGAGGATAGGATTGGATAGAGGATAGGATAGGATAGAGGATAGAGGATATGATAGTGTAGAGGATAGGATAGGATTGAGAATAGGATAGGAAAGAGGATAGGATAGGATAGAGGATAGGATAGGATTGAGGATAGGATAGGATAGAGGATAGGATTGGAAAGAGGATAGGATAGAGTATAGGATCGAGGATAGGATAGAGGATTGGATAGGATAGAGGATAGGATAGGATAGAGGATAGTATAGAGGATTTGATAGAGGATAGGATAGAGGATAGGATAGAGGATAGGATAGAGGATAGGATAGAGGATGTGATAGGGGATTGGATAGGATAGAGAATAGGATAGGATAGTGGATAATATAGGATAGAGGATAGGATAGGCGATAGGATAGGCTGGAGGACAGGAGACGATAGAGGATAGGATAGGATAGAGGATAGGATAGGATAGAGGAGAGGATAGGATAGAGGATAGGATAGGATAGAGGATAGGATAGCATAGAGGATAGGATAGGATAGAGTATCGGATAGAGAATAAGATAGGATAGAGGATAGGTTAGGATAGAGGATAGGATAGGGGATTGGATAGGATAGGGGATAGGAGACGATAGAGGATAGGATAGGATAGAGGATAGGATAGGATAGAGGATAGGATAGATTATAGGATAGCATAGAGGATAGAATAGGACAGAGGATAGGATTGGATAGAGGATAGGATAGGATAGAGAATAGAGGATATGATAGTGTAGAGGATAGGATAGGATTGAGAATAGGATAGGAAAGAGGATAGGATAGGATAGAGGATAGGATAGGATTGAGGATAGGATAGGATAGAGGATAGGATTGGATAGAGGATAGGATAGAGTATAGGATCGAGGATAGGATAGAGGATTGGATAGGATAGAGGATAGGATAGGATAGAGGATAGGATAGGATTGAGGATCGGATAAGATAGAGGATTGGATAGGATAGAGGATAGGATTGGATAGAGGATAGGATAGAGGATAGGATAGATCATAGGATAGAGGATTGAATAGGATAGACGATAGGATACGATAGAGGATAGGATAGGATAGAGGATAGGATAGGATAGCGGATAGGATAGGATAGAGGATAGGATAGGATAGAGGATACGATATTATAGAGGATAGGATAGGATAGATTATAGGATAGCATAGAGGATAGAATAGGATAGAGGATAGGATTGGATAGAGGATAGGATAGGATAGAGGATAGAGGATATGATAGTGTAGAGGATAGGATAGGATTGAGAATAGGATAGGAAAGAGGATAGGATAGGATAGAGGATAGGATAGGATTGAGGATAGGATAGAATAGAGGATAGGATTGGATAGAGGATAGGATAGAGTATAGGATCGAGGATAGGATAGAGGATTGGATAGGATAGAGGATAGGATAGGATAGAGGATAGGATAGGATTGAGGATCGGATAAGATAGAGGATTGGATAGGATAGAGGATAGGATTGGATAGAGGATAGGATAGAGGTTTGGATAGACTAGAGAATAGGATAGGATAGAGGATAGGACAGGATAGAGGATAGGATAGAAGATTGGATAGAATAGAGGATATTATATAATAGAGGATAGGAGAGGATAGAGGATAGGATAGGATAGAGGTTAGGATAGGATAGAGGATAGGATAGAGGATTGGATAGGATATAGGACAGGGTACGATAGAGGATAGGATAGGATAGAGGATTGGATAGGTTAGAGGATAGGATAGGATTGAGGATAGGATAGAGGATTTGATAGAGGATAGGATAGAGGATAGGATAGAGGATAGGATAGAGGATAGGATAGAGGATGGGATAGGGGATTGGATAGGATAGAGAATAGGATAGGATAGTGGATAATATAGGATAGAGGATAGGATAGGGGATAGGATAGGCTGGAGGACAGGAGACGATAGAGGATAGGATAGGATAGAGGATAGGATAGGATAGAGGAGAGGATAGGATAGAGGATAGGATAGGATAGAGAATAGGATAGCATAGAGGATAGGATAGGATAGAGGATCGGATAGAGAATAAGATAGGATAGAGGATAGGTTAGGATAGAGGTTAGGATAGGGGATTGGATAGGATAGGGGATAGGAGACGATAGAGGATAGGATAGGATAGAGGATAGGATAGGATAGAGGATGGGATAGGGGATTGGATAGGATAGGGGATAGGAGACGTTAGAGGATAGGATAGGATAGAGGATAGGATAGAGGATAGGATAGAGGATAGGATAGAGGATAGAATAGGATTGAGGATAGGATAGGATAGAGGATAGGATAGAGGATTTGATAGAGGATAGGATAGAGGATAGGATAGAGGATAGGATAGAGGATGTGATAGGGGATTGGATAGGATAGAGAATAGGATAGGATAGTGGATAATATAGGATAGAGGATAGGATAGGGGATAGGATAGGCTGGAGGACAGGAGACGATAGAGGATAGGATAGGATAGAGGATAGGATAGGATAGAGGAGAGGATAGGATAGAGGATAGGATAGGATAGAGGATAGGATAGCATAGAGGATAGGATAGGATAGAGGATCGGATAGAGAATAAGATAGGATAGAGGATAGGTTAGGATAGAGGTTAGGATAGGGGATTGGATAGGATAGGGGATAGGAGACGATAGAGGATAGGATAGGATAGAGGATAGGATAGGATAGAGGATGGGATAGGGGATTGGATAGGATAGGGGATAGGAGACGTCAAAGGATAGGATAGGATAGAGGATAGGATAGAGGATACGATAGGATATATGATTGGATAGGATAGGGGATAGGATAGGATAGAGGATAGGATAGGATAGAGGATAGGATAGAGGATAGGATAGAGGATAGGATAGAGGATAGGATAGAGGATAGGATAGAGGATAGGATAGAGGATAGATTAGGATTGAGGATAGGATAGGATAGAGGATAGGATAGAGGATTTGATAGAGGATAGGATAGAGGATAGGATAGAGGATAGGATAGAGGATAGGATAGAGGATCGGATAGAGAATAAGATAGGATAGAGGATAGGTTAGGATAGAGGTTTGGATAGGGGATTGGATAGGATAGGGGATAGGAGACGATAGAGGATAGGATAGGATAGAGGATAGGATAGGATAGAGGATGGGATAGGGGATTGGATAGGATAGGGGATAGGAGACGTTAGAGGATAGGATAGGATAGAGGATAGGATAGAGGATACGATAGGATATATGATTGGATAGGATAGGGGATAGGATAGGATAGAGGATAGGATAGGATAGAGGATAGGATAGAGGATAGGATAGAGGATAGGATAGAGGATAGAATAGGATTGAGGATAGGATAGGATAGAGGATAGGATAGAGGATTTGATAGAGGATAGGATAGAGGATAGGATAGAGGATAGGATAGAGGATAGGATAGAGGATCGGATAGAGAATAAGATAGGATAGAGGATACGTTAGGATAGAGGTTAGGATAGGGGATTGGATAGGATAGGGGATAGGAGACGATAGAGGATAGGATAGGATAGAGGATATAATAGGATAGAGGATGGGATAGGGGATTGGATAGGATAGGGGATAGGAGACGTTAGAGGATAGGATAGGATAGAGGATAGGATAGAGGATACGATAGGATATATGATTGGATAGGATAGGGGATAGGATAGGATAGAGGATAGGATAGGATAGAGGATAGGATAGAGGATAGGATAGAGGATAGGATAGAGGATAGAATAGGATTGAGGATAGGATAGGATAGAGGATAGGATAGAGGATTTGATAGAGGATAGGATAGAGGATAGGATAGAGGATAGGATAGAGGATAGGATAGAGGATAGAATAGAGGATGGGATAGGGGATTGGATAGGATAGAGAATAGGATAGGATAGTGGATAATATAGGATAGAGGATAGGATAGGGGATAGGATAGGCTGGAGGACAGGAGACGATAGAGGATAGGATAGGATAGAGGATAGGATAGGATAGAGGAGAGGATAGGATAGAGGATAGGATAGGATAGAGGATAGGATAGCATAGAGGATAGGATAGGATAGAGGATCGGATAGAGAATAAGATAGGATAGAGGATAGGTTAGGATAGAGGATAGGATAGGGGATTGGATAGGATAGGGGATAGGAGACGATATAGGATAGGATAGGATAGAGGATAGGATAGGATAGAGGATAGGATAGAGGATAGGATAGGGTAGAGGGTAGGATAGGATAGAGTATAGGATAGGATAGAGGATAGGATAGAGGATAGGATAGGATAGAGGATACGATATTATAGAGGATAGGATAGGATAGATTATAGGATAGCATAGAGGATAGAATAGGATAGAGGATAGGATTGGATAGAGGATAGGATAGGATAGAGGATAGGATTCGATAGAGGATAGGATAGAGTATAGGATCGAGGATAGGATAGAGGATTGGATAGGATAGAGGATAGGATAGGATAGAGGATAGGATAGGATTGAGGATCGGATAAGATAGAGGATTGGATAGGATAGTGGATAGGATTGGATAGAGGATAGGATAGAGGATAGGATAGATCATAGGATAGAGGATTGAATAGGATAGAGGATAGGATACGATAGAGGATAGGATAGGATAGAGGATAGGATAGGATAGCGGAGAGGATAGGATAGAGGAGAGGATAGGATAGAGGATAGGATAGGATAGAGGATAGGATAGGATAGAGAATAGGATAGGATTGAGGCTAGGATAGGATAGAGTATAGAATAGGATAGAGGATAGGATAGGATAGAGGATAGGATAGGATTGAGGATCGGATAAGATAGAGGATTGGATAGGATAGAGGATCGGATAGAGAATAAGATAGGATAGAGGATAGGTTAGGATAGAGGATAGGATAGGGGATTGGATAGGATAGGGGATAGGAGACGATAGAGGATAGGATAGGATAGAGGATAGGATAGGATAGAGGATAGGATAGAGGATAGGATAGGGTAGAGGGTAGGATAGGATAGAGTATAGTATAGGATAGAGGATAGGATAGAGGATAGGATAGAGGATAGGATAGAGGATATAATAGGATTGAGAATAGGATAGGATAAAGGATAGGATAGAGGATTTGATAGAGGATAGGATAGAGGATAGGATAGAGGATAGGATAGAGGATAGGATAGAGGATGGGATAGGGGATTGGATAGGATAGAGAATAGGATAGGATAGTGGATAATATAGGATAGAGGATAGGATAGGGGATAGGATAGGCTGGAGGACAGGAGACGATAGAGGATAGGATAGGATAGAGGATAGGATAGGATAGAGGAGAGGATAGGATAGAGGATAGGATAGGATAGAGGATAGGATAGCATAGAGGATAGGATAGGATAGAGGATCGGATAGAGAATAAGATAGGATAGAAGATAGGTTAGGATAGAGGTTAGGATAGGGGATTGGATAGGATAGGGGATAGGAGACGATAGAGGATAGGATAGGATAGAGGATAGGATAGGATAGAGGATAGGATAGAGGATAGGATAGGGTAGAGGGTAGGATAGGATAGAGGATAGAGGATATGATAGTGTAGAGGATAGGATAGGATAGAGAAAAGGATAGGATAGAGGATAGGATAGGATAGAGGATAGGATAGGATAGAGGTTACGATATTATAGAGGATAGGATAGGATAGAGGATAGGATAGGATAGTTGTTACGATAGGATAGAGAATAGGATAGGATAGTGGATAATATAGGATAGAGGATAGGATAGGGGATTGGATTGGATGGAGGACAGGAGACGATAGAGGATAGGATAGGATAGAGGATAGGATAGGATAGAGGATAGGATAGGATAGAGGAGAGGATAGGATAGAGTATAGGATAGGATAGATGATAGGATAGGATATAGGATAGGATAGGATAGAGGATAGGATAGGATAGAGGATAGGATAGGATAGAGGATAGGATAGGATAGAGGATACGATATTATAGAGGATAGGATAGGATAGATTATAGGATAGGATAGAGGATAGGATAGGATAGAGAATAGGATAGGATTGAGGCTAGGATAGGATAGAGTATAGAATAGGATAGAGGATAGGATAGGATAGAGGATAGGATAGGATTGAGGATCGGATAAGATAGAGGATTGGATAGGATAGAGGATAGGATTGGATGGAGGATAGGATAGAGGATAGGATAGATCATAGGATAGAGGATTGAATAGGATAGAGGATAGGATAGGATAGAGGATAGGATAGGATAGAGGATAGGATAGGATAGAGGATAGGATAGGATAGCGGATAGGATAGGATATATGATTGCATACGATAGGGGATAGGATAGGATAGAGGATAGGTTAGGATAGAGGATAGAATAGGATAGATGATAGGATAGGATAGAGGATAGGATAGGATAGCGGATAGGATAGGATATATGATTGGGTAGGATAGCGGATAGGATAGGATATATGATTGGGTAGGATAGGGGATAGGGTAGGATTGAGGATGGGATAGGATTGAGGATAGGATAGGATAGAGTACAGGTTAGGGGATTGAATACTATAGAGGATAGAATAGGATAGAGGATAGGATTGAGAATAAGATAGGATAGAGGATAGGATAGGATAGAGGATGGGATAGGGGATTGGATAGGATAGGGGATAGGAGACGTTAGAGGATAGGATAGGATAGAGGATAGGATAGAGGATACGATAGGATATATGATTGGATAGGATAGGGGATAGGATAGGATAGAGGATAGGATAGGATAGAGGATAGGATAGAGGATAGGATAGAGGATAGGATAGAGGATAGAATAGGATTGAGGATAGGATAGGATAGAGGATAGTATAGAGGATTTGATAGAGGATAGGATAGAGGATAGGATAGAGGATAGGATAGAGGATAGGATAGAGGATAGGATAGAGGATAGGATAGGGGATTGGATAGGATAAGGGATAGGAGACGATAGAGGATAGGATAGGATAGAGGATAGGATAGGATAGAGGATAGGATAGAGGATAGGATAGGGTAGAGGGTAGGATAGGATAGAGTATAGGATAGGATAGAGGATAGGATAGAGGATAGGATAGAGGATAGAATAGGATTGAGGATAGGATAGGATAGAGGATAGGATAGAGGATTTGATAGAGGATAGGATAGAGGATAGGATAGAGGATAGGATAGAGGATGGGATAGGGGATTGGATAGGATAGAGGATAGGATAGTATAGAGGATAGGATAGGATTGATGATCGGATAAGATAGAGGATTGGATAGGATAGAGGATAGGATTGGATAGAGGATAGGATAGAGGATAGGATAGATCATAGGATAGAGGATTGAATAGGATAGAGGATAGGATACGATAGAGGATAGGATAGGATAGAGGATAGGATAGGATAGCGGATAGGATAGGATAGAGGAGAGGATAGGATAGAGGATAGGATAGGATAGAGGATAGGATAGCATAGAGGATAGGATAGGATAGAGGATCGGATAGAGAATAAGATAGGATAGAGGATAGGTTAGGATAGAGCATAGGATAGGGGATTGGATAGGATAGGGGATAGGAGACGATAGAGGATAGGATAGGATAGAGGATAGGATAGGATCGAGGATAGGATAGAGGATTGGATAGGATAGAGGATAGGATAGGATAGAGGATAGGATAGGATTGAGGATCGGATAAGATAGAGGATTGGATAGGATAGAGGATAGGATTGGATGGAGGATAGGATAGAGGATAGGATAGATCATAGGATAGAGGATTGAATAGGATAGAGGATAGGATACGATAGAGGATAGGATAGGATAGAGGATAGGATAGGATAGCGGATAGGATAGGATAGAGGAGAGGATAGGATAGAGGATAGGATAGGATAGAGGATAGGATAGCATAGAGGATAGGATAGGATAGAGGATCGGATAGAGAATAAGATAGGATAGAGGATAGGTTAGGATAGAGGATAGGATAGGGGATTGGATAGGATAGGGGATAGGAGACGATAGAGGATAGGATAGGATAGAGGATAGGATAGGATAGAGGATAGGATAGAGGATAGGATAGGGTAGAGGGTAGGATAGGATAGAGTATAGTATAGGATAGAGGATAGGATAGAGGATAGGATAGAGGATAGGATAGAGGATATAATAGGATTGAGGATAGGATAGGATAAAGGATAGGATAGAGGATTTGATAGAGGATAGGATAGAGGATAGGATAGAGGATAGGATAGAGGATAGGATAGAGGATAGGATAGAGGATGGGATAGGGGATTGGATAGGATAGAGAATAGGATAGGATAGTGGATAATATAGGATAGAGGATAGGATAGGGGATAGGATAGGCTGGAGGACAGGAGACGATAGAGGATAGGATAGGATAGAGGATAGGATAGGATAGAGGAGAGGATAGGATAGAGGATAGGATAGGATAGAGGATAGGATAGCATAGGGGATAGGATAGGATAGAGGATCGGATAGAGAATAAGATAGGATAGAAGATAGGTTAGGATAGAGGTTAGGATAGGGGATTGGATAGGATAGGGGATAGGAGACGATAGAGGATAGGATAGGATAGAGGATAGGATAGGATAGAGGATAGGATAGAGGATAGGATAGGGTAGAGGGTAGGATAGGATAGAGGATAGAGGATATGATAGTGTAGAGGATAGGATAGGATAGAGAAAAGGATAGGATAGAGGATAGGATAGGATAGAGGATAGGATAGGATAGAGGTTACGATATTATAGAGGATAGGATAGGATAGTTGTTACGATAGGATAGAGAATAGGATAGGATAGTGGATAATATAGGATAGAGGATAGGATAGGGGATTGGATTGGATGGAGGACAGGAGACGATAGAGGATAGGATAGGATAGAGGATAGGATAGGATAGAGGATAGGATAGGATAGAGGAGAGGATAGGATAGAGTATAGGATAGGATAGATGATAGGATAGGATATAGGATAGGATAGGATAGAGGATAGGATAGGATAGAGGATAGGATAGGATAGAGGATAGGATAGGATAGAGGATACGATATTATAGAGGATAGGATAGGATAGATTATAGGATAGGATAGAGGATAGGATAGGATAGAGAATAGGATAGGATTGAGGCTAGGATAGGATAGAGTATAGAATAGGATAGAGGATAGGATAGGATAGAGGATAGGATAGGATTGAGGATCGGATAAGATAGAGGATTGGATAGGATAGAGGATAGGATTGGATAGAGGATAGGATAGAGGATAGGATAGATCATAGGATAGAGGATTGAATAGGATAGAGGATAGGATAGGATAGAGGATAGGATAGGATAGAGGATAGGATAGGATAGAGGATAGGATAGGATAGCGGATAGGATAGGATATATGATTGCATACGATAGGGGATAGGATAGGATAGAGGATAGGTTAGGATAGAGGATAGAATAGGATAGATGATAGGATAGGATAGAGGATAGGATAGGATAGCGGATAGGATAGGATATATGATTGGATAGGATAGGGGATAGGGTAGGATTGAGGATAGGATAGGATTGAGGATAGGATAGGATAGAGTACAGGTTAGGGGATTGAATACTATAGAGGATAGAATAGGATAGAGGATAGGATTGAGAATAAGATAGGATAGAGGATAGGATAGGATAGAGGATGGGATAGGGGATTGGATAGGATAGGGGATAGGAGACGTTAGAGGATAGGATAGGATAGAGGATAGGATAGAGGATACGATAGGATATATGATTGGATAGGATAGGGGATAGGATAGGATAGAGGATAGGATAGGATAGAGGATAGGATAGAGGATAGGATAGAGGATAGGATAGAGGATAGAATAGGATTGAGGATAGGATAGGATAGAGGATAGTATAGAGGATTTGATAGAGGATAGGATAGAGGATAGGATAGAGGATAGGATAGAGGATAGGATAGAGGATAGGATAGGGGATTGGATAGGATAAGGGATAGGAGACGATAGAGGATAGGATAGGATAGAGGATAGGATAGGATAGAGGATAGGATAGAGGATAGGATAGGGTAGAGGGTAGGATAGGATAGAGTATAGGATAGGATAGAGGATAGGATAGAGGATAGGATAGAGGATAGAATAGGATTGAGGATAGGATAGGATAGAGGATAGGATAGAGGATTTGATAGAGGATAGGATAGAGGATAGGATAGAGGATAGGATAGAGGATGGGATAGGGGATTGGATAGGATAGAGGATAGGATAGTATAGAGGATAGGATAGGATTGATGATCGGATAAGATAGAGGATTGGATAGGATAGAGGATATGATTGGATAGAGGATAGGATAGAGGATAGGATAGATCATAGGATAGAGGATTGAATAGGATAGAGGATAGGATACGATAGAGGATAGGATAGGATAGAGGATAGGATAGGATAGCGGATAGGATAGGATAGAGGAGAGGATAGGATAGAGGATAGGATAGGATAGAGGATAGGATAGCATAGAGGATAGGATAGGATAGAGGATAGGATAGGATAGCGGATAGGATAGGATATATGATTGGATAGGATAGGGGATAGGGTAGGATTGAGGATAGGATAGGATTGAGGATAGGATAGGATAGAGTACAGGTTAGGGGATTGAATACTATAGAGGATAGAATAGGATAGAGGATAGGATTGAGAATAAGATAGGATAGAGGATAGGATAGGATAGAGGATGGGATAGGGGATTGGATAGGATAGGGGATAGGAGACGTTAGAGGATAGGATAGGATAGAGGATAGGATAGAGGATACGATAGGATATATGATTGGATAGGATAGGGGATAGGATAGGATAGAGGATAGGATAGGATAGAGGATAGGATAGAGGATAGGATAGAGGATAGGATAGAGGATAGAATAGGATTGAGGATAGGATAGGATAGAGGATAGTATAGAGGATTTGATAGAGGATAGGATAGAGGATAGGATAGAGGATAGGATAGAGGATAGGATAGAGGATAGGATAGAGGATAGGATAGGGGATTGGATAGGATAAGGGATAGGAGACGATAGAGGATAGGATAGGATAGAGGATAGGATAGGATAGAGGATAGGATAGAGGATAGGATAGGGTAGAGGGTAGGATAGGATAGAGTATAGGATAGGATAGAGGATAGGATAGAGGATAGGATAGAGGATAGAATAGGATTGAGGATAGGATAGGATAGAGGATAGGATAGAGTATTTGATAGAGGATAGGATAGAGGATAGGATAGAGGATAGGATAGAGGATGGGATAGGGGATTGGATAGGATAGAGGATAGGATAGTATAGAGGATAGGATAGGATTGATGATCGGATAAGATAGAGGATTGGATAGGATAGAGGATAGGATTGGATAGAGGATAGGATAGAGGATAGGATAGATCATAGGATAGAGGATTGAATAGGATAGAGGATAGGATACGATAGAGGATAGGATAGGATAGAGGATAGGATAGGATAGCGGATAGGATAGGATAGAGGAGAGGATAGGATAGAGGATAGGATAGGATAGAGGATAGGATAGCATAGAGGATAGGATAGGATAGAGGATCGGATAGAGAATAAGATAGGATAGAGGATAGGTTAGGATAGAGCATAGGATAGGGGATTGGATAGGATAGGGGATAGGAGACGATAGAGGATAGGATAGGATAGAGGATAGGATAGGATAGAGGATAGGATAGAGGATAGGATAGGGTAGAGGGTAGGATAGGATAGAGTATAGGATAGGATAGAGGATAGGATAGAGGATAGGATAGAGGATAGGATAGAGGATACGATAGGATATATGATTGGATAGGATAGGGGATAGGATAGGATAGAGGATAGGATAGGATAGAGGATATGATAGAGGATAGGATAGAGGATAGGATAGAGGATAGAATAGGATTGAGGATAGGATAGGATAGAGGATAGGATAGAGGATTTGATAGAGGATAGGATAGAGGATAGGATAGAGGATAGGATAGAGGATGGGATAGGGGATTGGATAGGATAGAGAATAGGATAGGATAGTGGATAATATAGGATAGAGGATAGGATAGGGGATAGGATAGGCTGGAGGACAGGAGACGATAGAGGATAGGATAGGATAGAGGATAGGATAGGATAGAGGGGAGGATAGGATAGAGGATAGGATAGGATAGAGGATTGGATAGGATAGAGGATAGGATTGGATAGAGGATAGGATAGAGAATAGGATAGATCATAGGATAGAGGATTGAATAGGATAGAGGATAGGATACGATAGATGATAGGATAGGATAGAGGATAGGATAGGATAGCGGATAGGATAGGATAGAGGAGAGGATAGGATAGAGGATAGGATAGGATAGAGGATAGGATAGCATAGAGGATAGGATAGGATAGGGGATCGGATAGAGAATAAGATAGGATAGAGGATAGGTTAGGATAGAGGATAGGATAGGGGATTGGATAGGATAGGGGATAGGAGACGATAGAGGATAGGATAGGATAGAGGATAGGATAGGATAGAGGATAGGATAGAGGATAGGATAGGGTAGAGGGTAGGATAGGATAGAGTATAGGATAGGATAGAGGATAGGATAGAGGATAGGATAGAGGATAGGATAGAGGATAGAATAGGATTGAGGATAGGATAGGATAGAGGATAGGATAGAGGATTTGATAGAGGATAGGATAGAGGATAGGATAGAGGATAGGATAGAGGATAGGATAGAGGATGGGATAGGGGATTGGATAGGATAGAGAATAGGATAGGATAGTGGATAATATAGGATAGAGGATAGGATAGGGGATAGGATAGGCTCGAGGACAGGAGACGATAGAGGATAGGATAGGATAGAGGATAGGATAGGATAGAGGAGAGGATAGGATAGAGGATATGATAGGATAGAGGATTGGATAGGATAGAGGATAGGATTGGATAGAGGATAGGATAGAGGATAGGATAGATCATAGGATAGAGGATTGAATAGGATAGAGGATAGGATACGATAGAGGATAGGATAGGATAGAGGATAGGATAGGATAGCGGATAGGATAGGATAGAGGAGAGGATAGGATAGAGGATAGGATAGGATAGAGGATAGGATAGCATAGAGGATAGGATAGGATAGAGGATCGGATAGAGAATAAGATAGGATAGAGGATAGGTTAGGATAGAGGATAGGATAGGGGATTGGATAGGATAGGGGATAGGAGACGATAGAGGATAGGATAGGATAGAGGATAGGATAGGATAGAGGATAGGATAGAGGATAGGATAGGGTAGAGGGTAGGATAGGATAGAGTATAGGATAGGATAGAGGATAGGATAGAGGATAGGATAGAGGATAGGATAGAGGATAGAATAGGATTGAGGATAGGATAGGATAGAGGATAGGATAGAGGATTTGATAGAGGATAGGAAAGAGGATAGGATAGAGGATAGGATAGAGGATAGGATAGAGGATGGGATAGGGGATTGGATAGGATAGAGAATAGGATAGGATAGTGGATAATATAGGATAGAGGATAGGATTGGGGATAGGATAGGCTGGAGGACAGGAGACGATAGAGGATAGGATAGGATAGAGGATAGGATAGGATAGAGGAGAGGATAGCATAGAGGATAGGATAGAGGATAGGATAGGATAGAGGATAGGATAGCATAGAGGATAGGATAGGGTAGAGGGTAGGATAGGATAGAGTATAGGATAGGATAGAGGATAGGATAGAGGATAGGATAGAGGATAGGATAGAGGATACGATAGGATATATGATTGGATAGGATAGGGGATAGGATAGGATAGAGGATAGGATAGGATAGAGGATATGATAGAGGATAGGATAGAGGATAGGATAGAGGATAGAATAGGATTGAGGATAGGATAGGATAGAGGATAGGATAGAGGATTTGATAGAGGATAGGATAGAGGATAGGATAGAGGATAGGATAGAGGATGGGATAGGGGATTGGATAGGATAGAGAATAGGATAGGATAGTGGATAATATAGGATAGAGGATAGGATAGGGGATAGGATAGGCTGGAGGACAGGAGACGATAGAGGATAGGATAGGATAGAGGATAGGATAGGATAGAGGGGAGGATAGGATAGAGGATAGGATAGGATAGAGGATTGGATAGGATAGAGGATAGGATTGGATAGAGGATAGGATAGAGAATAGGATAGATCATAGGATAGAGGATTGAATAGGATAGAGGATAGGATACGATAGATGATAGGATAGGATAGAGGATAGGATAGGATAGCGGATAGGATAGGATAGAGGAGAGGATAGGATAGAGGATAGGATAGGATAGAGGATAGGATAGCATAGAGGATAGGATAGGATAGGGGATCGGATAGAGAATAAGATAGGATAGAGGATAGGTTAGGATAGAGGATAGGATAGGGGATTGGATAGGATAGGGGATAGGAGACGATAGAGGATAGGATAGGATAGAGGATAGGATAGGATAGAGGATAGGATAGAGGATAGGATAGGGTAGAGGGTAGGATAGGATAGAGTATAGGATAGGATAGAGGATAGGATAGAGGATAGGATAGAGGATAGGATAGAGGATAGAATAGGATTGAGGATAGGATAGGATAGAGGATAGGATAGAGGATTTGATAGAGGATAGGATAGAGGATAGGATAGAGGATAGGATAGAGGATAGGATAGAGGATGGGATAGGGGATTGGATAGGATAGAGAATAGGATAGGATAGTGGATAATATAGGATAGAGGATAGGATAGGGGATAGGATAGGCTCGAGGACAGGAGACGATAGAGGATAGGATAGGATAGAGGATAGGATAGGATAGAGGAGAGGATAGGATAGAGGATATGATAGGATAGAGGATTGGATAGGATAGAGGATAGGATTGGATAGAGGATAGGATAGAGGATAGGATAGATCATAGGATAGAGGATTGAATAGGATAGAGGATAGGATACGATAGAGGATAGGATAGGATAGAGGATAGGATAGGATAGCGGATAGGATAGGATAGAGGAGAGGATAGGATAGAGGATAGGATAGGATAGAGGATAGGATAGCATAGAGGATAGGATAGGATAGAGGATCGGATAGAGAATAAGATAGGATAGAGGATAGGTTAGGATAGAGGATAGGATAGGGGATTGGATAGGATAGGGGATAGGAGACGATAGAGGATAGGATAGGATAGAGGATAGGATAGGATAGAGGATAGGATAGAGGATAGGATAGGGTAGAGGGTAGGATAGGATAGAGTATAGGATAGGATAGAGGATAGGATAGAGGATAGGATAGAGGATAGGATAGAGGATAGAATAGGATTGAGGATAGGATAGGATAGAGGATAGGATAGAGGATTTGATAGAGGATAGGAAAGAGGATAGGATAGAGGATAGGATAGAGGATAGGATAGAGGATGGGATAGGGGATTGGATAGGATAGAGAATAGGATAGGATAGTGGATAATATAGGATAGAGGATAGGATTGGGGATAGGATAGGCTGGAGGACAGGAGACGATAGAGGATAGGATAGGATAGAGGATAGGATAGGATAGAGGAGAGGATAGCATAGAGGATAGGATAGAGGATAGGATAGGATAGAGGATAGGATAGCATAGAGGATAGGATAGGATAGAGGATCGGATAGAGAATAAGATAGGATAGAGGATAGGTTAGGATAGAGGTTAGGATAGGGGATTGGATAGGATAGGGGATAGGAGACGATAGAGGATAGGATTGGATAGAGGATAGGATAGAGTATAGGATAGAGGATAGGATAGAGGATTGGATAGGATAGAGGATAGGATAGGATAGAGGATAGGATAGGATTGAGGATCGGATAAGATAGAGGATTGGATAGGATAGAGGATAGGATTGGATAGAGGATAGGATAGGGGATTGGATAGGATAGGGGATAGGAGACGTTAGAGGATAGGATAGGATAGAGGATAGGATAGAGGATACGATAGGATATATGATTGGATAGGATAGGGGATAGGATAGGATAGAGGATAGGATAGGATAGAGGATATGATAGAGGATAGGATAGAGGATAGGATAGAGGATAGAATAGGATTGAGGATAGGATAGGATAGAGGATAGGATAGAGGATTTGATAGAGGATAGGATAGAGGATAGGATAGAGGATAGGATAGAGGATAGGATAGAGGATGGGATAGGGGATTGGATAGGATAGAGAATAGGATAGGATAGTGGATAATATAGGATAGAGGATAGGATAGGGGATAGGATAGGCTGGAGGACAGGAGACGATAGAGGATAGGATAGGATAGAGGATTGGATAGGATAGAGGAGAGGATAGGATAGAGGATAGGATAGGATAGAGTATAGGATAGCATAGAGGATAGGATAGGATAGAGGATCGGATAGAGAATAAGATAGGATAGAGGATAGGTTCGGATAGAGGATAGGATAGGGGATTGGATAGGATAGGGGATAGGAGACGATAGAGTATAGGATAGGATAGAGGATAGGATAGGATGGAGGATAGGATAGGACAGAGGATACGATATTATAGAGGATAGGATAGGATTGAGAATAGGATAGGATTGAGGATAGGATAGAGGACAGGATAGCATAGAAGATAGGATAGGATTGACGATAGGATAGGATAGAGGATAGGATATAATAGAGGATACGATATTATAGAGGATAGGATAGGATAGAGGATAGTATTGGATAGAGGATAGTATAGGATAGAGGATAGAGGATAGGATAGGATAGAGTATAATATAGGGCAGATTATGGGATAGCATACAGGATACGATAGGATAGAGGATAGGATAGAGGATAGCAGAGCATGGAGGATAGGATAGGATTAAGGATAGGATAGGATAGAGGATAGGATAGCGGATAGGATAGGATAGAGGAGAGGATAGGATAGAGGATAGGATAGGATAGAGGATAGGATAGCATAGAGGATAGGATAGGATAGAGGATAGGATAGGATAGAGGTTACGATATTATAGAGGATAGGATAGGATAGTTGTTACGATAGGATAGAGAATAGGATAGGATAGTGGATAATATAGGATAGAGGATAGGATAGGGGATTGGATTGGATGGAGGACAGGAGACGATAGAGGATAGGATAGGATAGAGGATAGGATAGGATAGAGGAGAGGATAGGATAGAGTATAGGATAGGATAGATGATAGGATAGGATATAGGATAGGATAGGATAGAGGATAGGATAGGATAGAGGATAGGATAGGATAGAGGATAGGATAGGATAGAGGATACGATATTATAGAGGATAGGATAGGATAGATTATAGGATAGGATAGAGGATAGGATAGGATAGAGAATAGGATAGGATTGAGGCTAGGATAGGATAGAGTATAGAATAGGATAGAGGATAGGATAGGATAGAGGATAGGATAGGATTGAGGATCGGATAAGATAGAGGATTGGATAGGATAGAGGATAGGATTGGATAGAGGATAGGATAGAGGATAGGATAGATCATAGGATAGAGGATTGAATAGGATAGAGGATAGGATAGGATAGAGGATAGGATAGGATAGAGGATAGGATAGGATAGAGGATAGGATAGGATAGCGGATAGGATAGGATATATGATTGCATACGATAGGGGATAGGATAGGATAGAGGATAGGTTAGGATAGAGGATAGAATAGGATAGATGATAGGATAGGATAGAGGATAGGATAGGATAGCGGATAGGATAGGATATATGATTGGATAGGATAGGGGATAGGGTAGGATTGAGGATAGGATAGGATTGAGGATAGGATAGGATAGAGTACAGGTTAGGGGATTGAATACTATAGAGGATAGAATAGGATAGAGGATAGGATTGAGAATAAGATAGGATAGAGGATAGGATAGGATAGAGGATGGGATAGGGGATTGGATAGGATAGGGGATAGGAGACGTTAGAGGATAGGATAGGATAGAGGATAGGATAGAGGATACGATAGGATATATGATTGGATAGGATAGGGGATAGGATAGGATAGAGGATAGGATAGGATAGAGGATAGGATAGAGGATAGGATAGAGGATAGGATAGAGGATAGAATAGGATTGAGGATAGGATAGGATAGAGGATAGTATAGAGGATTTGATAGAGGATAGGATAGAGGATAGGATAGAGGATAGGATAGAGGATAGGATAGAGGATAGGATAGAGGATAGGATAGGGGATTGGATAGGATAAGGGATAGGAGACGATAGAGGATAGGATAGGATAGAGGATAGGATAGGATAGAGGATAGGATAGAGGATAGGATAGGGTAGAGGGTAGGATAGGATAGAGTATAGGATAGGATAGAGGATAGGATAGAGGATAGGATAGAGGATAGAATAGGATTGAGGATAGGATAGGATAGAGGATAGGATAGAGGATTTGATAGAGGATAGGATAGAGGATAGGATAGAGGATAGGATAGAGGATGGGATAGGGGATTGGATAGGATAGAGGATAGGATAGTATAGAGGATAGGATAGGATTGATGATCGGATAAGATAGAGGATTGGATAGGATAGAGGATAGGATTGGATAGAGGATAGGATAGAGGATAGGATAGATCATAGGATAGAGGATTGAATAGGATAGAGGATAGGATACGATAGAGGATAGGATAGGATAGAGGATAGGATAGGATAGCGGATAGGATAGGATAGAGGAGAGGATAGGATAGAGGATAGGATAGAGGATAGGATAGCATAGAGGATAGGATAGGATAGAGGATAGGATAGGATAGCGGATAGGATAGGATATATGATTGGATAGGATAGGGGATAGGGTAGGATTGAGGATAGGATAGGATTGAGGATAGGATAGGATAGAGTACAGGTTAGGGGATTGAATACTATAGAGGATAGAATAGGATAGAGGATAGGATTGAGAATAAGATAGGATAGAGGATAGGATAGGATAGAGGATGGGATAGGGGATTGGATAGGATAGGGGATAGGAGACGTTAGAGGATAGGATAGGATAGAGGATAGGATAGAGGATACGATAGGATATATGATTGGATAGGATAGGGGATAGGATAGGATAGAGGATAGGATAGGATAGAGGATAGGATAGAGGATAGGATAGAGGATAGGATAGAGGATAGAATAGGATTGAGGATAGGATAGGATAGAGGATAGTATAGAGGATTTGATAGAGGATAGGATAGAGGATAGGATAGAGGATAGGATAGAGGATAGGATAGAGGATAGGATAGGGGATTGGATAGGATAAGGGATAGGAGACGATAGAGGATAGGATAGGATAGAGGATAGGATAGGATAGAGGATAGGATAGAGGATAGGATAGGGTAGAGGGTAGGATAGGATAGAGTATAGGATAGGATAGAGGATAGGATAGAGGATAGGATAGAGGATAGAATAGGATTGAGGATAGGATAGGATAGAGGATAGGATAGAGGATTTGATAGAGGATAGGATAGAGGATAGGATAGAGGATAGGATAGAGGATGGGATAGGGGATTGGATAGGATAGAGGATAGGATAGTATAGAGGATAGGATAGGATTGATGATCGGATAAGATAGAGGATTGGATAGGATAGAGGATAGGATTGGATAGAGGATAGGATAGAGGATAGGATAGATCATAGGATAGAGGATTGAATAGGATAGAGGATAGGATACGATAGAGGATAGGATAGGATAGAGGATAGGATAGGATAGCGGATAGGATAGGATAGAGGAGAGGATAGGATAGAGGATAGGATAGGATAGAGGATAGGATAGCATAGAGGATAGGATAGGATAGAGGATCGGATAGAGAATAAGATAGGATAGAGGATAGGTTAGGATAGAGCATAGGATAGGGGATTGGATAGGATAGGGGATAGGAGACGATAGAGGATAGGATAGGATAGAGGATAGGATAGGATAGAGGATAGGATAGAGGATAGGATAGGGTAGAGGGTAGGATAGGATAGAGTATAGGATAGGATAGAGGATAGGATAGAGGATAGGATAGAGGATAGGATAGAGGATACGATAGGATATATGATTGGATAGGATAGGGGATAGGATAGGATAGAGGATAGGATAGGATAGAGGATATGATAGAGGATAGGATAGAGGATAGGATAGAGGATAGAATAGGATTGAGGATAGGATAGGATAGAGGATAGGATAGAGGATTTGATAGAGGATAGGATAGAGGATAGGATAGAGGATAGGATAGAGGATGGGATAGGGGATTGGATAGGATAGAGAATAGGATAGGATAGTGGATAATATAGGATAGAGGATAGGATAGGGGATAGGATAGGCTGGAGGACAGGAGACGATAGAGGATAGGATAGGATAGAGGATAGGATTGGATAGAGGATAGGATAGAGGATAGGATAGATCATAGGATAGAGGATTGAATAGGATAGAGGATAGGATACGATAGAGGATAGGATAGGATAGAGGATAGGATAGGATAGCGGATAGGATAGGATAGAGGAGAGGATAGGATAGAGGATAGGATAGGATAGAGGATAGGATAGCATAGAGGATAGGATAGGATAGAGGATCGGATAGAGAATAAGATAGGATAGAGGATAGGTTAGGATAGAGCATAGGATAGGGGATTGGATAGGATAGGGGATAGGAGACGATAGAGGATAGGATAGGATAGAGGATAGGATAGGATAGAGGATAGGATAGAGGATAGGATAGGGTAGAGGGTAGGATAGGATAGAGTATAGGATAGGATAGAGGATAGGATAGAGGATAGGATAGAGGATAGGATAGAGGATACGATAGGATATATGATTGGATAGGATAGGGGATAGGATAGGATAGAGGATAGGATAGGATAGAGGATATGATAGAGGATAGGATAGAGGATAGGATAGAGGATAGAATAGGATTGAGGATAGGATAGGATAGAGGATAGGATAGAGGATTTGATAGAGGATAGGATAGAGGATAGGATAGAGGATAGGATAGAGGATGGGATAGGGGATTGGATAGGATAGAGAATAGGATAGGATAGTGGATAATATAGGATAGAGGATAGGATAGGGGATAGGATAGGCTGGAGGACAGGAGACGATAGAGGATAGGATAGGATAGAGGATAGGATAGGATAGAGGGGAGGATAGGATAGAGGATAGGATAGGATAGAGGATTGGATAGGATAGAGGATAGGATTGGATAGAGGATAGGATAGAGAATAGGATAGATCATAGGATAGAGGATTGAATAGGAAAGAGGATAGGATACGATAGAGGATAGGATAGGATAGAGGATAGGATAGGATAGCGGATAGGATAGGATAGAGGAGAGGATAGGATAGAGGATAGGATAGGATAGAGGATAGGATAGCATAGAGGATAGGATAGGATAGGGGATCGGATAGAGAATAAGATAGGATAGAGGATAGGTTAGGATAGAGGATAGGATAGGGGATTGGATAGGATAGGGGATAGGAGACGATAGAGGATAGGATAGGATAGAGGATAGGATAGGATAGAGGATAGGATAGAGGATAGGATAGGGTAGAGGGTAGGATAGGATAGAGTATAGGATAGGATAGAGGATAGGATAGAGGATAGGATAGAGGATAGGATAGAGGATAGAATAGGATTGAGGATAGGATAGGATAGAGGATAGGATAGAGGATTTGATAGAGGATAGGATAGAGGATAGGATAGAGGATAGGATAGAGGATAGGATAGAGGATGGGATAGGGGATTGGATAGGATAGAGAATAGGATAGGATAGTGGATAATATAGGATAGAGGATAGGATAGGGGATAGGATAGGCTCGAGGACAGGAGACGATAGAGGATAGGATAGGATAGAGGATAGGATAGGATAGAGGAGAGGATAGGATAGAGGATATGATAGGATAGAGGATTGGATAGGATAGAGGATAGGATTGGATAGAGGATAGGATAGAGGATAGGATAGATCATAGGATAGAGGATTGAATAGGATAGAGGATAGGATACGATAGAGGATAGGATAGGATAGAGGATAGGATAGGATAGCGGATAGGATAGGATAGAGGAGAGGATAGGATAGAGGATAGGATAGGATAGAGGATAGGATAGCATAGAGGATAGGATAGGATAGAGGATCGGATAGAGAATAAGATAGGATAGAGGATAGGTTAGGATAGAGGATAGGATAGGGGATTGGATAGGATAGGGGATAGGAGACGATAGAGGATAGGATAGGATAGAGGATAGGATAGGATAGAGGATAGGATAGAGGATAGGATAGGGTAGAGGGTAGGATAGGATAGAGTATAGGATAGGATAGAGGATAGGATAGAGGATAGGATAGAGGATAGGATAGAGGATAGAATAGGATTGAGGATAGGATAGGATAGAGGATAGGATAGAGGATTTGATAGAGGATAGGAAAGAGGATAGGATAGAGGATAGGATAGAGGATAGGATAGAGGATGGGATAGGGGATTGGATAGGATAGAGAATAGGATAGGATAGTGGATAATATAGGATAGAGGATAGGATTGGGGATAGGATAGGCTGGAGGACAGGAGACGATAGAGGATAGGATAGGATAGAGGATAGGATAGGATAGAGGAGAGGATAGGATAGAGGATAGGATAGAGGATAGGATAGGATAGAGGATAGGATAGCATAGAGGATAGGATAGGATAGAGGATCGGATAGAGAATAAGATAGGATAGAGGATAGGTTAGGATAGAGGTTAGGATAGGGGATTGGATAGGATAGGGGATAGGAGACGATAGAGGATAGGATTGGATAGAGGATAGGATAGAGTATAGGATAGAGGATAGGATAGAGGATTGGATAGGATAGAGGATAGGATAGGATAGAGGATAGGATAGGATTGAGGATCGGATAAGATAGAGGATTGGATAGGATAGAGGATAGGATTGGATAGAGGATAGGATAGGGGATTGGATAGGATAGGGGATAGGAGACGTTAGAGGATAGGATAGGATAGAGGATAGGATAGAGGATACGATAGGATATATGATTGGATAGGATAGGGGATAGGATAGGATAGAGGATAGGATAGGATAGAGGATATGATAGAGGATAGGATAGAGGATAGGATAGAGGATAGAATAGGATTGAGGATAGGATAGGATAGAGGATAGGATAGAGGATTTGATAGAGGATAGGATAGAGGATAGGATAGAGGATAGGATAGAGGATAGGATAGAGGATGGGATAGGGGATTGGATAGGATAGAGAATAGGATAGGATAGTGGATAATATAGGATAGAGGATAGGATAGGGGATAGGATAGGCTGGAGGACAGGAGACGATAGAGGATAGGATAGGATAGAGGATTGGATAGGATAGAGGAGAGGATAGGATAGAGGATAGGATAGGATAGAGTATAGGATAGCATAGAGGATAGGATAGGATAGAGGATCGGATAGAGAATAAGATAGGATAGAGGATAGGTTCGGATAGAGGATAGGATAGGGGATTGGATAGGATAGGGGATAGGAGACGATAGAGTATAGGATAGGATAGAGGATAGGATAGGATGGAGGATAGGATAGGACAGAGGATACGATATTATAGAGGATAGGATAGGATTGAGAATAGGATAGGATTGAGGATAGGATAGAGGACAGGATAGCATAGAAGATAGGATAGGATTGACGATAGGATAGGATAGAGGATAGGATATAATAGAGGATACGATATTATAGAGGATAGGATAGGATAGAGGATAGTATTGGATAGAGGATAGTATAGGATAGAGGATAGAGGATAGGATAGGATAGAGTATAATATAGGGCAGATTATGGGATAGCATACAGGATACGATAGGATAGAGGATAGGATAGAGGATAGCAGAGCATGGAGGATAGGATAGGATTAAGGATAGGATAGGATAGAGGATAGGATAGCGGATAGGATAGGATAGAGGAGAGGATAGGATAGAGGATAGGATAGGATAGAGGATAGGATAGCATAGAGGATAGGATAGGATAGAGGATAGGATAGGATAGAGGTTACGATATTATAGAGGATAGGATAGGATAGTTGTTACGATAGGATAGAGAATAGGATAGGATAGTGGATAATATAGGATAGAGGATAGGATAGGGGATTGGATTGGATGGAGGACAGGAGACGATAGAGGATAGGATAGGATAGAGGATAGGATAGGATAGAGGAGAGGATAGGATAGAGTATAGGATAGGATAGATGATAGGATAGGATATAGGATAGGATAGGATAGAGGATAGGATAGGATAGAGGATAGGATAGGATAGAGGATAGGATAGGATAGAGGATACGATATTATAGAGGATAGGATAGGATAGATTATAGGATAGGATAGAGGATAGGATAGGATAGAGAATAGGATAGGATTGAGGCTAGGATAGGATAGAGTATAGAATAGGATAGAGGATAGGATAGGATAGAGGATAGGATAGGATTGAGGATCGGATAAGATAGAGGATTGGATAGGATAGAGGATAGGATTGGATAGAGGATAGGATAGAGGATAGGATAGATCATAGGATAGAGGATTGAATAGGATAGAGGATAGGATAGGATAGAGGATAGGATAGGATAGAGGATAGGATAGGATAGAGGATAGGATAGGATAGCGGATAGGATAGGATATATGATTGCATACGATAGGGGATAGGATAGGATAGAGGATAGGTTAGGATAGAGGATAGAATAGGATAGATGATAGGATAGGATAGAGGATAGGATAGGATAGCGGATAGGATAGGATATATGATTGGATAGGATAGGGGATAGGGTAGGATTGAGGATAGGATAGGATTGAGGATAGGATAGGATAGAGTACAGGTTAGGGGATTGAATACTATAGAGGATAGAATAGGATAGAGGATAGGATTGAGAATAAGATAGGATAGAGGATAGGATAGGATAGAGGATGGGATAGGGGATTGGATAGGATAGGGGATAGGAGACGTTAGAGGATAGGATAGGATAGAGGATAGGATAGAGGATACGATAGGATATATGATTGGATAGGATAGGGGATAGGATAGGATAGAGGATAGGATAGGATAGAGGATAGGATAGAGGATAGGATAGAGGATAGGATAGAGGATAGAATAGGATTGAGGATAGGATAGGATAGAGGATAGTATAGAGGATTTGATAGAGGATAGGATAGAGGATAGGATAGAGGATAGGATAGAGGATAGGATAGAGGATAGGATAGAGGATAGGATAGAGGATAGGATAGGGGATTGGATAGGATAAGGGATAGGAGACGATAGAGGATAGGATAGGATAGAGGATAGGATAGGATAGAGGATAGGATAGAGGATAGGATAGGGTAGAGGGTAGGATAGGATAGAGTATAGGATAGGATAGAGGATAGGATAGAGGATAGGATAGAGGATAGAATAGGATTGAGGATAGGATAGGATAGAGGATAGGATAGAGGATTTGATAGAGGATAGGATAGAGGATAGGATAGAGGATAGGATAGAGGATGGGATAGGGGATTGGATAGGATAGAGGATAGGATAGTATAGAGGATAGGATAGGATTGATGATCGGATAAGATAGAGGATTGGATAGGATAGAGGATAGGATTGGATAGAGGATAGGATAGAGGATAGGATAGATCATAGGATAGAGGATTGAATAGGATAGAGGATAGGATACGATAGAGGATAGGATAGGATAGAGGATAGGATAGGATAGCGGATAGGATAGGATAGAGGAGAGGATAGGATAGAGGATAGGATAGAGGATAGGATAGCATAGAGGATAGGATAGGATAGAGGATAGGATAGGATAGCGGATAGGATAGGATATATGATTGGATAGGATAGGGGATAGGGTAGGATTGAGGATAGGATAGGATTGAGGATAGGATAGGATAGAGTACAGGTTAGGGGATTGAATACTATAGAGGATAGAATAGGATAGAGGATAGGATTGAGAATAAGATAGGATAGAGGATAGGATAGGATAGAGGATGGGATAGGGGATTGGATAGGATAGGGGATAGGAGACGTTAGAGGATAGGATAGGATAGAGGATAGGATAGAGGATACGATAGGATATATGATTGGATAGGATAGGGGATAGGATAGGATAGAGGATAGGATAGGATAGAGGATAGGATAGAGGATAGGATAGAGGATAGGATAGAGGATAGAATAGGATTGAGGATAGGATAGGATAGAGGATAGTATAGAGGATTTGATAGAGGATAGGATAGAGGATAGGATAGAGGATAGGATAGAGGATAGGATAGAGGATAGGATAGGGGATTGGATAGGATAAGGGATAGGAGACGATAGAGGATAGGATAGGATAGAGGATAGGATAGGATAGAGGATAGGATAGAGGATAGGATAGGGTAGAGGGTAGGATAGGATAGAGTATAGGATAGGATAGAGGATAGGATAGAGGATAGGATAGAGGATAGAATAGGATTGAGGATAGGATAGGATAGAGGATAGGATAGAGGATTTGATAGAGGATAGGATAGAGGATAGGATAGAGGATAGGATAGAGGATGGGATAGGGGATTGGATAGGATAGAGGATAGGATAGTATAGAGGATAGGATAGGATTGATGATCGGATAAGATAGAGGATTGGATAGGATAGAGGATAGGATTGGATAGAGGATAGGATAGAGGATAGGATAGATCATAGGATAGAGGATTGAATAGGATAGAGGATAGGATACGATAGAGGATAGGATAGGATAGAGGATAGGATAGGATAGCGGATAGGATAGGATAGAGGAGAGGATAGGATAGAGGATAGGATAGGATAGAGGATAGGATAGCATAGAGGATAGGATAGGATAGAGGATCGGATAGAGAATAAGATAGGATAGAGGATAGGTTAGGATAGAGCATAGGATAGGGGATTGGATAGGATAGGGGATAGGAGACGATAGAGGATAGGATAGGATAGAGGATAGGATAGGATAGAGGATAGGATAGAGGATAGGATAGGGTAGAGGGTAGGATAGGATAGAGTATAGGATAGGATAGAGGATAGGATAGAGGATAGGATAGAGGATAGGATAGAGGATACGATAGGATATATGATTGGATAGGATAGGGGATAGGATAGGATAGAGGATAGGATAGGATAGAGGATATGATAGAGGATAGGATAGAGGATAGGATAGAGGATAGAATAGGATTGAGGATAGGATAGGATAGAGGATAGGATAGAGGATTTGATAGAGGATAGGATAGAGGATAGGATAGAGGATAGGATAGAGGATGGGATAGGGGATTGGATAGGATAGAGAATAGGATAGGATAGTGGATAATATAGGATAGAGGATAGGACAGGGGATAGGATAGGCTGGAGGACAGGAGACGATAGAGGATAGGATAGGATAGAGGATAGGATTGGATAGAGGATAGGATAGAGGATAGGATAGATCATAGGATAGAGGATTGAATAGGATAGAGGATAGGATACGATAGAGGATAGGATAGGATAGAGGATAGGATAGGATAGCGGATAGGATAGGATAGAGGAGAGGATAGGATAGAGGATAGGATAGGATAGAGGATAGGATAGCATAGAGGATAGGATAGGATAGAGGATCGGATAGAGAATAAGATAGGATAGAGGATAGGTTAGGATAGAGCATAGGATAGGGGATTGGATAGGATAGGGGATAGGAGACGATAGAGGATAGGATAGGATAGAGGATAGGATAGGATAGAGGATAGGATAGAGGATAGGATAGGGTAGAGGGTAGGATAGGATAGAGTATAGGATAGGATAGAGGATAGGATAGAGGATAGGATAGAGGATACGATAGGATATATGATTGGATAGGATAGGGGATAGGATAGGATAGAGGATAGGATAGGATAGAGGATATGATAGAGGATAGGATAGAGGATAGGATAGAGGATAGAATAGGATTGAGGATAGGATAGGATAGAGGATAGGATAGAGGATTTGATAGAGGATAGGATAGAGGATAGGATAGAGGATAGGATAGAGGATGGGATAGGGGATTGGATAGGATAGAGAATAGGATAGGATAGTGGATAATATAGGATAGAGGATAGGATAGGGGATAGGATAGGCTGGAGGACAGGAGACGATAGAGGATAGGATAGGATAGAGGATAGGATAGGATAGAGGGGAGGATAGGATAGAGGATAGGATAGGATAGAGGATTGGATAGGATAGAGGATAGGATTGGATAGAGGATAGGATAGAGAATAGGATAGATCATAGGATAGAGGATTGAATAGGAAAGAGGATAGGATACGATAGAGGATAGGATAGGATAGAGGATAGGATAGGATAGCGGATAGGATAGGATAGAGGAGAGGATAGGATAGAGGATAGGATAGGATAGAGGATAGGATAGCATAGAGGATAGGATAGGATAGGGGATCGGATAGAGAATAAGATAGGATAGAGGATAGGTTAGGATAGAGGATAGGATAGGGGATTGGATAGGATAGGGGATAGGAGACGATAGAGGATAGGATAGGATAGAGGATAGGATAGGATAGAGGATAGGATAGAGGATAGGATAGGGTAGAGGGTAGGATAGGATAGAGTATAGGATAGGATAGAGGATAGGATAGAGGATAGGATAGAGGATAGGATAGAGGATAGAATAGGATTGAGGATAGGATAGGATAGAGGATAGGATAGAGGATTTGATAGAGGATAGGATAGAGGATAGGATAGAGGATAGGATAGAGGATAGGATAGAGGATGGGATAGGGGATTGGATAGGATAGAGAATAGGATAGGATAGTGGATAATATAGGATAGAGGATAGGATAGGGGATAGGATAGGCTCGAGGACAGGAGACGATAGAGGATAGGATAGGATAGAGGATAGGATAGGATAGAGGAGAGGATAGGATAGAGGATATGATAGGATAGAGGATTGGATAGGATAGAGGATAGGATTGGATAGAGGATAGGATAGAGGATAGGATAGATCATAGGATAGAGGATTGAATAGGATAGAGGATAGGATACGATAGAGGATAGGATAGGATAGAGGATAGGATAGGATAGCGGATAGGATAGGATAGAGGAGAGGATAGGATAGAGGATAGGATAGGATAGAGGATAGGATAGCATAGAGGATAGGATAGGATAGAGGATCGGATAGAGAATAAGATAGGATAGAGGATAGGTTAGGATAGAGGATAGGATAGGGGATTGGATAGGATAGGGGATAGGAGACGATAGAGGATAGGATAGGATAGAGGATAGGATAGGATAGAGGATAGGATAGAGGATAGGATAGGGTAGAGGGTAGGATAGGATAGAGTATAGGATAGGATAGAGGATAGGATAGAGGATAGGATAGAGGATAGGATAGAGGATAGAATAGGATTGAGGATAGGATAGGATAGAGGATAGGATAGAGGATTTGATAGAGGATAGGAAAGAGGATAGGATAGAGGATAGGATAGAGGATAGGATAGAGGATGGGATAGGGGATTGGATAGGATAGAGAATAGGATAGGATAGTGGATAATATAGGATAGAGGATAGGATTGGGGATAGGATAGGCTGGAGGACAGGAGACGATAGAGGATAGGATAGGATAGAGGATAGGATAGGATAGAGGAGAGGATAGGATAGAGGATAGGATAGAGGATAGGATAGGATAGAGGATAGGATAGCATAGAGGATAGGATAGGATAGAGGATCGGATAGAGAATAAGATAGGATAGAGGATAGGTTAGGATAGAGGTTAGGATAGGGGATTGGATAGGATAGGGGATAGGAGACGATAGAGGATAGGATTGGATAGAGGATAGGATAGAGTATAGGATAGAGGATAGGATAGAGGATTGGATAGGATAGAGGATAGGATAGGATAGAGGATAGGATAGGATTGAGGATCGGATAAGATAGAGGATTGGATAGGATAGAGGATAGGATTGGATAGAGGATAGGATAGGGGATTGGATAGGATAGGGGATAGGAGACGTTAGAGGATAGGATAGGATAGAGGATAGGATAGAGGATACGATAGGATATATGATTGGATAGGATAGGGGATAGGATAGGATAGAGGATAGGATAGGATAGAGGATATGATAGAGGATAGGATAGAGGATAGGATAGAGGATAGAATAGGATTGAGGATAGGATAGGATAGAGGATAGGATAGAGGATTTGATAGAGGATAGGATAGAGGATAGGATAGAGGATAGGATAGAGGATAGGATAGAGGATGGGATAGGGGATTGGATAGGATAGAGAATAGGATAGGATAGTGGATAATATAGGATAGAGGATAGGATAGGGGATAGGATAGGCTGGAGGACAGGAGACGATAGAGGATAGGATAGGATAGAGGATTGGATAGGATAGAGGAGAGGATAGGATAGAGGATAGGATAGGATAGAGTATAGGATAGCATAGAGGATAGGATAGGATAGAGGATCGGATAGAGAATAAGATAGGATAGAGGATAGGTTCGGATAGAGGATAGGATAGGGGATTGGATAGGATAGGGGATAGGAGACGATAGAGTATAGGATAGGATAGAGGATAGGATAGGATGGAGGATAGGATAGGACAGAGGATACGATATTATAGAGGATAGGATAGGATTGAGAATAGGATAGGATTGAGGATAGGATAGAGGACAGGATAGCATAGAAGATAGGATAGGATTGACGATAGGATAGGATAGAGGATAGGATATAATAGAGGATACGATATTATAGAGGATAGGATAGGATAGAGGATAGTATTGGATAGAGGATAGTATAGGATAGAGGATAGAGGATAGGATAGGATAGAGTATAATATAGGGCAGATTATGGGATAGCATACAGGATACGATAGGATAGAGGATAGGATAGAGGATAGCAGAGCATGGAGGATAGGATAGGATTAAGGATAGGATAGGATAGAGGATAGGATAGCGGATAGGATAGGATAGAGGAGAGGATAGGATAGAGGATAGGATAGGATAGAGGATAGGATAGCATAGAGGATAGGATAGGATAGAGGATAGGATAGGATAGAGGTTACGATATTATAGAGGATAGGATAGGATAGTTGTTACGATAGGATAGAGAATAGGATAGGATAGTGGATAATATAGGATAGAGGATAGGATAGGGGATTGGATTGGATGGAGGACAGGAGACGATAGAGGATAGGATAGGATAGAGGATAGGATAGGATAGAGGAGAGGATAGGATAGAGTATAGGATAGGATAGATGATAGGATAGGATATAGGATAGGATAGGATAGAGGATAGGATAGGATAGAGGATAGGATAGGATAGAGGATAGGATAGGATAGAGGATACGATATTATAGAGGATAGGATAGGATAGATTATAGGATAGGATAGAGGATAGGATAGGATAGAGAATAGGATAGGATTGAGGCTAGGATAGGATAGAGTATAGAATAGGATAGAGGATAGGATAGGATAGAGGATAGGATAGGATTGAGGATCGGATAAGATAGAGGATTGGATAGGATAGAGGATAGGATTGGATAGAGGATAGGATAGAGGATAGGATAGATCATAGGATAGAGGATTGAATAGGATAGAGGATAGGATAGGATAGAGGATAGGATAGGATAGAGGATAGGATAGGATAGAGGATAGGATAGGATAGCGGATAGGATAGGATATATGATTGCATACGATAGGGGATAGGATAGGATAGAGGATAGGTTAGGATAGAGGATAGAATAGGATAGATGATAGGATAGGATAGAGGATATGATAGGATAGCGGATAGGATAGGATATATGATTGGATAGGATAGGGGATAGGGTAGGATTGAGGATAGGATAGGATTGAGGATAGGATAGGATAGAGTACAGGTTAGGGGATTGAATACTATAGAGGATAGAATAGGATAGAGGATAGGATTGAGAATAAGATAGGATAGAGGATAGGATAGGATAGAGGATGGGATAGGGGATTGGATAGGATAGGGGATAGGAGACGTTAGAGGATAGGATAGGATAGAGGATAGGATAGAGGATACGATAGGATATATGATTGGATAGGATAGGGGATAGGATAGGATAGAGGATAGGATAGGATAGAGGATAGGATAGAGGATAGGATAGAGGATAGGATAGAGGATAGAATAGGATTGAGGATAGGATAGGATAGAGGATAGTATAGAGGATTTGATAGAGGATAGGATAGAGGATAGGATAGAGGATAGGATAGAGGATAGGATAGAGGATAGGATAGAGGATAGGATAGGGGATTGGATAGGATAAGGGATAGGAGACGATAGAGGATAGGATAGGATAGAGGATAGGATAGGATAGAGGATAGGATAGAGGATAGGATAGGGTAGAGGGTAGGATAGGATAGAGTATAGGATAGGATAGAGGATAGGATAGAGGATAGGATAGAGGATAGAATAGGATTGAGGATAGGATAGGATAGAGGATAGGATAGAGGATTTGATAGAGGATAGGATAGAGGATAGGATAGAGGATAGGATAGAGGATGGGATAGGGGATTGGATAGGATAGAGGATAGGATAGTATAGAGGATAGGATAGGATTGATGATCGGATAAGATAGAGGATTGGATAGGATAGAGGATAGGATTGGATAGAGGATAGGATAGAGGATAGGATAGATCATAGGATAGAGGATTGAATAGGATAGAGGATAGGATACGATAGAGGATAGGATAGGATAGAGGATAGGATAGGATAGCGGATAGGATAGGATAGAGGAGAGGATAGGATAGAGGATAGGATAGAGGATAGGATAGCATAGAGGATAGGATAGGATAGAGGATAGGATAGGATAGCGGATAGGATAGGATATATGATTGGATAGGATAGGGGATAGGGTAGGATTGAGGATAGGATAGGATTGAGGATAGGATAGGATAGAGTACAGGTTAGGGGATTGAATACTATAGAGGATAGAATAGGATAGAGGATAGGATTGAGAATAAGATAGGATAGAGGATAGGATAGGATAGAGGATGGGATAGGGGATTGGATAGGATAGGGGATAGGAGACGTTAGAGGATAGGATAGGATAGAGGATAGGATAGAGGATACGATAGGATATATGATTGGATAGGATAGGGGATAGGATAGGATAGAGGATAGGATAGGATAGAGGATAGGATAGAGGATAGGATAGAGGATAGGATAGAGGATAGAATAGGATTGAGGATAGGATAGGATAGAGGATAGTATAGAGGATTTGATAGAGGATAGGATAGAGGATAGGATAGAGGATAGGATAGAGGATAGGATAGAGGATAGGATAGGGGATTGGATAGGATAAGGGATAGGAGACGATAGAGGATAGGATAGGATAGAGGATAGGATAGGATAGAGGATAGGATAGAGGATAGGATAGGGTAGAGGGTAGGATAGGATAGAGTATAGGATAGGATAGAGGATAGGATAGAGGATAGGATAGAGGATAGAATAGGATTGAGGATAGGATAGGATAGAGGATAGGATAGAGGATTTGATAGAGGATAGGATAGAGGATAGGATAGAGGATAGGATAGAGGATGGGATAGGGGATTGGATAGGATAGAGGATAGGATAGTATAGAGGATAGGATAGGATTGATGATCGGATAAGATAGAGGATTGGATAGGATAGAGGATAGGATTGGATAGAGGATAGGATAGAGGATAGGATAGATCATAGGATAGAGGATTGAATAGGATAGAGGATAGGATACGATAGAGGATAGGATAGGATAGAGGATAGGATAGGATAGCGGATAGGATAGGATAGAGGAGAGGATAGGATAGAGGATAGGATAGGATAGAGGATAGGATAGCATAGAGGATAGGATAGGATAGAGGATCGGATAGAGAATAAGATAGGATAGAGGATAGGTTAGGATAGAGCATAGGATAGGGGATTGGATAGGATAGGGGATAGGAGACGATAGAGGATAGGATAGGATAGAGGATAGGATAGGATAGAGGATAGGATAGAGGATAGGATAGGGTAGAGGGTAGGATAGGATAGAGTATAGGATAGGATAGAGGATAGGATAGAGGATAGGATAGAGGATAGGATAGAGGATACGATAGGATATATGATTGGATAGGATAGGGGATAGGATAGGATAGAGGATAGGATAGGATAGAGGATATGATAGAGGATAGGATAGAGGATAGGATAGAGGATAGAATAGGATTGAGGATAGGATAGGATAGAGGATAGGATAGAGGATTTGATAGAGGATAGGATAGAGGATAGGATAGAGGATAGGATAGAGGATGGGATAGGGGATTGGATAGGATAGAGAATAGGATAGGATAGTGGATAATATAGGATAGAGGATAGGATAGGGGATAGGATAGGCTGGAGGACAGGAGACGATAGAGGATAGGATAGGATAGAGGATAGGATTGGATAGAGGATAGGATAGAGGATAGGATAGATCATAGGATAGAGGATTGAATAGGATAGAGGATAGGATACGATAGAGGATAGGATAGGATAGAGGATAGGATAGGATAGCGGATAGGATAGGATAGAGGAGAGGATAGGATAGAGGATAGGATAGGATAGAGGATAGGATAGCATAGAGGATAGGATAGGATAGAGGATCGGATAGAGAATAAGATAGGATAGAGGATAGGTTAGGATAGAGCATAGGATAGGGGATTGGATAGGATAGGGGATAGGAGACGATAGAGGATAGGATAGGATAGAGGATAGGATAGGATAGAGGATAGGATAGAGGATAGGATAGGGTAGAGGGTAGGATAGGATAGAGTATAGGATAGGATAGAGGATAGGATAGAGGATAGGATAGAGGATAGGATAGAGGATACGATAGGATATATGATTGGATAGGATAGGGGATAGGATAGGATAGAGGATAGGATAGGATAGAGGATATGATAGAGGATAGGATAGAGGATAGGATAGAGGATAGAATAGGATTGAGGATAGGATAGGATAGAGGATAGGATAGAGGATTTGATAGAGGATAGGATAGAGGATAGGATAGAGGATAGGATAGAGGATGGGATAGGGGATTGGATAGGATAGAGAATAGGATAGGATAGTGGATAATATAGGATAGAGGATAGGATAGGGGATAGGATAGGCTGGAGGACAGGAGACGATAGAGGATAGGATAGGATAGAGGATAGGATAGGATAGAGGGGAGGATAGGATAGAGGATAGGATAGGATAGAGGATTGGATAGGATAGAGGATAGGATTGGATAGAGGATAGGATAGAGAATAGGATAGATCATAGGATAGAGGATTGAATAGGAAAGAGGATAGGATACGATAGAGGATAGGATAGGATAGAGGATAGGATAGGATAGCGGATAGGATAGGATAGAGGAGAGGATAGGATAGAGGATAGGATAGGATAGAGGATAGGATAGCATAGAGGATAGGATAGGATAGGGGATCGGATAGAGAATAAGATAGGATAGAGGATAGGTTAGGATAGAGGATAGGATAGGGGATTGGATAGGATAGGGGATAGGAGACGATAGAGGATAGGATAGGATAGAGGATAGGATAGAGGATAGGATAGGGTAGAGGGTAGGATAGGATAGAGTATAGGATAGGATAGAGGATAGGATAGAGGATAGGATAGAGGATAGGATAGAGGATAGAATAGGATTGAGGATAGGATAGGATAGAGGATAGGATAGAGGATTTGATAGAGGATAGGATAGAGGATAGGATAGAGGATAGGATAGAGGATAGGATAGAGGATGGGATAGGGGATTGGATAGGATAGAGAATAGGATAGGATAGTGGATAATATAGGATAGAGGATAGGATAGGGGATAGGATAGGCTCGAGGACAGGAGACGATAGAGGATAGGATAGGATAGAGGATAGGATAGGATAGAGGAGAGGATAGGATAGAGGATATGATAGGATAGAGGATTGGATAGGATAGAGGATAGGATTGGATAGAGGATAGGATAGAGGATAGGATAGATCATAGGATAGAGGATTGAATAGGATAGAGGATAGGATACGATAGAGGATAGGATAGGATAGAGGATAGGATAGGATAGCGGATAGGATAGGATAGAGGAGAGGATAGGATAGAGGATAGGATAGGATAGAGGATAGGATAGCATAGAGGATAGGATAGGATAGAGGATCGGATAGAGAATAAGATAGGATAGAGGATAGGTTAGGATAGAGGATAGGATAGGGGATTGGATAGGATAGGGGATAGGAGACGATAGAGGATAGGATAGGATAGAGGATAGGATAGGATAGAGGATAGGATAGAGGATAGGATAGGGTAGAGGGTAGGATAGGATAGAGTATAGGATAGGATAGAGGATAGGATAGAGGATAGGATAGAGGATAGGATAGAGGATAGAATAGGATTGAGGATAGGATAGGATAGAGGATAGGATAGAGGATTTGATAGAGGATAGGAAAGAGGATAGGATAGAGGATAGGATAGAGGATAGGATAGAGGATGGGATAGGGGATTGGATAGGATAGAGAATAGGATAGGATAGTGGATAATATAGGATAGAGGATAGGATTGGGGATAGGATAGGCTGGAGGACAGGAGACGATAGAGGATAGGATAGGATAGAGGATAGGATAGGATAGAGGAGAGGATAGGATAGAGGATAGGATAGAGGATAGGATAGGATAGAGGATAGGATAGCATAGAGGATAGGATAGGATAGAGGATCGGATAGAGAATAAGATAGGATAGAGGATAGGTTAGGATAGAGGTTAGGATAGGGGATTGGATAGGATAGGGGATAGGAGACGATAGAGGATAGGATTGGATAGAGGATAGGATAGAGTATAGGATAGAGGATAGGATAGAGGATTGGATAGGATAGAGGATAGGATAGGATAGAGGATAGGATAGGATTGAGGATCGGATAAGATAGAGGATTGGATAGGATAGAGGATAGGATTGGATAGAGGATAGGATAGGGGATTGGATAGGATAGGGGATAGGAGACGTTAGAGGATAGGATAGGATAGAGGATAGGATAGAGGATACGATAGGATATATGATTGGATAGGATAGGGGATAGGATAGGATAGAGGATAGGATAGGATAGAGGATATGATAGAGGATAGGATAGAGGATAGGATAGAGGATAGAATAGGATTGAGGATAGGATAGGATAGAGGATAGGATAGAGGATTTGATAGAGGATAGGATAGAGGATAGGATAGAGGATAGGATAGAGGATAGGATAGAGGATGGGATAGGGGATTGGATAGGATAGAGAATAGGATAGGATAGTGGATAATATAGGATAGAGGATAGGATAGGGGATAGGATAGGCTGGAGGACAGGAGACGATAGAGGATAGGATAGGATAGAGGATTGGATAGGATAGAGGAGAGGATAGGATAGAGGATAGGATAGGATAGAGTATAGGATAGCATAGAGGATAGGATAGGATAGAGGATCGGATAGAGAATAAGATAGGATAGAGGATAGGTTAGGATAGAGGATAGGATAGGGGATTGGATAGGATAGGGGATAGGAGACGATAGAGTATAGGATAGGATAGAGGATAGGATAGGATGGAGGATAGGATAGGACAGAGGATACGATATTATAGAGGATAGGATAGGATTGAGAATAGGATAGGATTGAGGATAGGATAGAGGACAGGATAGCATAGAAGATAGGATAGGATTGACGATAGGATAGGATAGAGGATAGGATATAATAGAGGATACGATATTATAGAGGATAGGATAGGATAGAGGATAGTATTGGATAGAGGATAGTATAGGATAGAGGATAGAGGATAGGATAGGATAGAGTATAATATAGGGCAGATTATGGGATAGCATACAGGATACGATAGGATAGAGGATAGGATAGAGGATAGCAGAGCATGGAGGATAGGATAGGATTAAGGATAGGATAGGATAGAGGATAGGATAGCGGATAGGATAGGATAGAGGAGAGGATAGGATAGAGGATAGGATAGGATAGAGGATAGGATAGCATAGAGGATAGGATAGGATAGAGGATAGGATAGGATAGAGGTTACGATATTATAGAGGATAGGATAGGATAGTTGTTACGATAGGATAGAGAATAGGATAGGATAGTGGATAATATAGGATAGAGGATAGGATAGGGGATTGGATTGGATGGAGGACAGGAGACGATAGAGGATAGGATAGGATAGAGGATAGGATAGGATAGAGGATAGGATAGGATAGAGGAGAGGATAGGATAGAGTATAGGATAGGATAGATGATAGGATAGGATATAGGATAGGATAGGATAGAGGATAGGATAGGATAGAGGATAGGATAGGATAGAGGATAGGATAGGATAGAGGATACGATATTATAGAGGATAGGATAGGATAGATTATAGGATAGGATAGAGGATAGGATAGGATAGAGAATAGGATAGGATTGAGGCTAGGATAGGATAGAGTATAGAATAGGATAGAGGATAGGATAGGATAGAGGATAGGATAGGATTGAGGATCGGATAAGATAGAGGATTGGATAGGATAGAGGATAGGATTGGATAGAGGATAGGATAGAGGATAGGATAGATCATAGGATAGAGGATTGAATAGGATAGAGGATAGGATAGGATAGAGGATAGGATAGGATAGAGGATAGGATAGGATAGAGGATAGGATAGGATAGCGGATAGGATAGGATATATGATTGCATACGATAGGGGATAGGATAGGATAGAGGATAGGTTAGGATAGAGGATAGAATAGGATAGATGATAGGATAGGATAGAGGATAGGATAGGATAGCGGATAGGATAGGATATATGATTGGATAGGATAGGGGATAGGGTAGGATTGAGGATAGGATAGGATTGAGGATAGGATAGGATAGAGTACAGGTTAGGGGATTGAATACTATAGAGGATAGAATAGGATAGAGGATAGGATTGAGAATAAGATAGGATAGAGGATAGGATAGGATAGAGGATGGGATAGGGGATTGGATAGGATAGGGGATAGGAGACGTTAGAGGATAGGATAGGATAGAGGATAGGATAGAGGATAGGATAGAGGATAGGATAGAGGATAGAATAGGATTGAGGATAGGATAGGATAGAGGATAGTATAGAGGATTTGATAGAGGATAGGATAGAGGATAGGATAGAGGATAGGATAGAGGATAGGATAGAGGATAGGATAGGGGATTGGATAGGATAAGGGATAGGAGACGATAGAGGATAGGATAGGATAGAGGATAGGATAGGATAGAGGATAGGATAGAGGATAGGATAGGGTAGAGGGTAGGATAGGATAGAGTATAGGATAGGATAGAGGATAGGATAGAGGATAGGATAGAGGATAGAATAGGATTGAGGATAGGATAGGATAGAGGATAGGATAGAGGATTTGATAGAGGATAGGATAGAGGATAGGATAGAGGATAGGATAGAGGATGGGATAGGGGATTGGATAGGATAGAGGATAGGATAGTATAGAGGATAGGATAGGATTGATGATCGGATAAGATAGAGGATTGGATAGGATAGAGGATAGGATTGGATAGAGGATAGGATAGAGGATAGGATAGATCATAGGATAGAGGATTGAATAGGATAGAGGATAGGATACGATAGAGGATAGGATAGGATAGAGGATAGGATAGGATAGCGGATAGGATAGGATAGAGGAGAGGATAGGATAGAGGATAGGATAGGATAGAGGATAGGATAGCATAGAGGATAGGATAGGATAGAGGATAGGATAGGATAGCGGATAGGATAGGATATATGATTGGATAGGATAGGGGATAGGGTAGGATTGAGGATAGGATAGGATTGAGGATAGGATAGGATAGAGTACAGGTTAGGGGATTGAATACTATAGAGGATAGAATAGGATAGAGGATAGGATTGAGAATAAGATAGGATAGAGGATAGGATAGGATAGAGGATGGGATAGGGGATTGGATAGGATAGGGGATAGGAGACGTTAGAGGATAGGATAGGATAGAGGATAGGATAGAGGATACGATAGGATATATGATTGGATAGGATAGGGGATAGGATAGGATAGAGGATAGGATAGGATAGAGGATAGGATAGAGGATAGGATAGAGGATAGGATAGAGGATAGAATAGGATTGAGGATAGGATAGGATAGAGGATAGTATAGAGGATTTGATAGAGGATAGGATAGAGGATAGGATAGAGGATAGGATAGAGGATAGGATAGAGGATAGGATAGGGGATTGGATAGGATAAGGGATAGGAGACGATAGAGGATAGGATAGGATAGAGGATAGGATAGGATAGAGGATAGGATAGAGGATAGGATAGGGTAGAGGGTAGGATAGGATAGAGTATAGGATAGGATAGAGGATAGGATAGAGGATAGGATAGAGGATAGGATAGAGGATAGAATAGGATTGAGGATAGGATAGGATAGAGGATAGGATAGAGGATTTGATAGAGGATAGGATAGAGGATAGGATAGAGGATAGGATAGAGGATGGGATAGGGGATTGGATAGGATAGAGGATAGGATAGTATAGAGGATAGGATAGGATTGATGATCGGATAAGATAGAGGATTGGATAGGATAGAGGATAGGATTGGATAGAGGATAGGATAGAGGATAGGATAGATCATAGGATAGAGGATTGAATAGGATAGAGGATAGGATACGATAGAGGATAGGATAGGATAGAGGATAGGATAGGATAGCGGATAGGATAGGATAGAGGAGAGGATAGGATAGAGGATAGGATAGGATAGAGGATAGGATAGCATAGAGGATAGGATAGGATAGAGGATCGGATAGAGAATAAGATAGGATAGAGGATAGGTTAGGATAGAGCATAGGATAGGGGATTGGATAGGATAGGGGATAGGAGACGATAGAGGATAGGATAGGATAGAGGATAGGATAGGATAGAGGATAGGATAGAGGATAGGATAGGGTAGAGGGTAGGATAGGATAGAGTATAGGATAGGATAGAGGATAGGATAGAGGATAGGATAGAGGATAGGATAGAGGATACGATAGGATATATGATTGGATAGGATAGGGGATAGGATAGGATAGAGGATAGGATAGGATAGAGGATATGATAGAGGATAGGATAGAGGATAGGATAGAGGATAGAATAGGATTGAGGATAGGATAGGATAGAGGATAGGATAGAGGATTTGATAGAGGATAGGATAGAGGATAGGATAGAGGATAGGATAGAGGATGGGATAGGGGATTGGATAGGATAGAGAATAGGATAGGATAGTGGATAATATAGGATAGAGGATAGGATAGGGGATAGGATAGGCTGGAGGACAGGAGACGATAGAGGATAGGATAGGATAGAGGATAGGATAGGATAGAGGGGAGGATAGGATAGAGGATAGGATAGGATAGAGGATTGGATAGGATAGAGGATAGGATTGGATAGAGGATAGGATAGAGGATAGGATAGATCATAGGATAGAGGATTGAATAGGATAGAGGATAGGATACGATAGAGGATAGGATAGGATAGAGGATAGGATAGGATAGCGGATAGGATAGGATAGAGGAGAGGATAGGATAGAGGATAGGATAGGATAGAGGATAGGATAGCATAGAGGATAGGATAGGATAGAGGATCGGATAGAGAATAAGATAGGATAGAGGATAGGTTAGGATAGAGGATAGGATAGGGGATTGGATAGGATAGGGGATAGGAGACGATAGAGGATAGGATAGGATAGAGGATAGGATAGGATAGAGGATAGGATAGAGGATAGGATAGGGTAGAGGGTAGGATAGGATAGAGTATAGGATAGGATAGAGGATAGGATAGAGGATAGGATAGAGGATAGGATAGAGGATAGAATAGGATTGAGGATAGGATAGGATAGAGGATAGGATAGAGGATTTGATAGAGGATAGGAAAGAGGATAGGATAGAGGATAGGATAGAGGATAGGATAGAGGATGGGATAGGGGATTGGATAGGATAGAGAATAGGATAGGATAGTGGATAATATAGGATAGAGGATAGGATTGGGGATAGGATAGGCTGGAGGACAGGAGACGATAGAGGATAGGATAGGATAGAGGATAGGATAGGATAGAGGAGAGGATAGGATAGAGGATAGGATAGGATAGAGGATAGGATAGCATAGAGGATAGGATAGGATAGAGGATCGGATAGAGAATAAGATAGGATAGAGGATAGGTTAGGATAGAGGTTAGGATAGGGGATTGGATAGGATAGGGGATAGGAGACGATAGAGGATAGGATTGGATAGAGGATAGGATAGAGTATAGGATAGAGGATAGGATAGAGGATTGGATAGGATAGAGGATAGGATAGGATAGAGGATAGGATAGGATTGAGGATCGGATAAGATAGAGGATTGGATAGGATAGAGGATAGGATTGGATAGAGGATAGGATAGGGGATTGGATAGGATAGGGGATAGGAGACGTTAGAGGATAGGATAGGATAGAGGATAGGATAGAGGATACGATAGGATATATGATTGGATAGGATAGGGGATAGGATAGGATAGAGGATAGGATAGGATAGAGGATATGATAGAGGATAGGATAGAGGATAGGATAGAGGATAGAATAGGATTGAGGATAGGATAGGATAGAGGATAGGATAGAGGATTTGATAGAGGATAGGATAGAGGATAGGATAGAGGATAGGATAGAGGATAGGATAGAGGATAGGATAGAGGATGGGATAGGGGATTGGATAGGATAGAGAATAGGATAGGATAGTGGATAATATAGGATAGAGGATAGGATAGGGGATAGGATAGGCTGGAGGACAGGAGACGATAGAGGATAGGATAGGATAGAGGATTGGATAGGATAGAGGAGAGGATAGGATAGAGGATAGGATAGGATAGAGTATAGGATAGCATAGAGGATAGGATAGGATAGAGGATCGGATAGAGAATAAGATAGGATAGAGGGTAGGTTAGGATAGAGGATAGGATAGGGGATTGGATAGGATAGGGGATAGGAGACGATAGAGTATAGGATAGGATAGAGGATAGGATAGGATGGAGGATAGGATAGGACAGAGGATACGATATTATAGAGGATAGGATAGGATTGAGAATAGGATAGGATTGAGGATAGGATAGAGGACAGGATAGCATAGAAGATAGGATAGGATTGACGATAGGATAGGATAGAGGATAGGATATAATAGAGGATACGATATTATAGAGGATAGGATAGGATAGAGGATAGTATTGGATAGAGGATAGTATAGGATAGAGGATAGAGGATAGGATAGGATAGAGTATAATATAGGGCAGATTATGGGATAGCATACAGGATACGATAGGATAGAGGATAGGATAGAGGATAGCAGAGCATGGAGGATAGGATAGGATTAAGGATAGGATAGGGTAGAGGATAGGATAGCGGATAGGATAGGATAGAGGAGAGGATAGGATAGAGGATAGGATAGGATAGAGGATAGGATAGCATAGAGGATAGGATAGGATAGAGGATCGGATAGAGAATAAGATAGGATAGAGGATAGGTTAGGATAGAGGATAGGATAGGGGATTGGATAGGATAGGGGATAGGAGACGATAGAGGATAGGATAGGATAGAGGATAGGATAGGATAGAGGATAGGATAGAGGATAGGATAGGGTAGAGGGTATGATAGGATAGAGTATAGGATAGGATAGAGGATAGGATAGAGGATAGGATAGAGGATAGGATAGAGGATAGAATAGGATTGAGGATAGGATAGGATAGAGGATAGGATAGAGGATTTGATAGAGGATAGGATAGAGGATAGGATAGAGGATAGGATAGAGGATAGGATAGAGTATGGGATAGGGGATTGGATAGGATAGAGAATAGGATAGGATAGTGGATAATATAGGATAGAGGATAGGATAGGGGATAGGATAGGCTGGAGGACAGGAGACGATAGAGGATAGGATAGGATAGAGGATAGGATAGGATAGAGGAGAGGATAGGATAGAGGATAGGATAGGATAGAGGATAGGATAGCATAGAGGATAGGATAGGATAGAGGATCGGATAGAGAATAAGATAGGATAGAGGATAGGTTAGGATAGAGGTTAGGATAGGGGATTGGATAGGATACGGGATAGGAGACGATAGTGGATAGGATTGGATAGAGGATAGGATAGAGTATAGGATAGAGGATAGGATAGAGGATTGGATAGGATAGAGGATAGGATAGGATAGAGGATAGGATAGGATTGAGGATCGGATAAGATAGAGGATTGGATAGGATAGAGGATAGGATTGGATAGAGGATGGGATAGGGGATTGGATAGGATAGGGGATAGGAGACGTTAGAGGATAGGATAGGATAGAGGATAGGATAGAGGATACGATAGGATATATGATTGGATAGGATAGGGGATAGGATAGGATAGAGGATAGGATAGGATAGAGGATATGATAGAGGATAGGATAGAGGATAGGATAGAGGATAGAATAGGATTGAGGATAGGATAGGATAGAGGATAGGATAGAGGATTTGATAGAGGATAGGATAGAGGATAGGATAGAGGATAGGATAGAGGATAGGATAGAGGATGGGATAGGGGATTGGATAGGATAGAGAATAGGATAGGATAGTGGATAATATAGGATAGAGGATAGGATAGGGGATAGGATAGGCTGGAGGACAGGAGACGATAGAGGATAGGATAGGATAGAGGATAGGATAGGATAGAGGAGAGGATAGGATAGAGGATAGGATAGGATAGAGTATAGGATAGCATAGAGGATAGGATAGGATAGAGGATCGGATAGAGAATAAGATAGGATAGAGGATAGGTTAGGATAGAGGATAGGATAGGGGATTGGATAGGATGGGGGATAGGAGACGATAGAGGATAGGATAGGATAGAGGATAGGATAGGATAGAGGATAGGATAGAGGATAGGATAGGGTAGAGGGTAGGATAGGATAGAGTATAGGATAGGATAGAGGATAGGATAGGATAGAGGATAGGATAGGATAGAGGATACGATATTATAGAGGATAGGATAGGATTGAGAATAGGATAGGATTGAGGATAGGATAGAGGACAGGATAGCATAGAAGATAGGATAGGATTGACGATAGGATAGGATAGAGGATAGGATATAATAGAGGATACGATATTATAGAGGATAGGATAGGATAGAGGATAGTATTGGATAGAGGATAGTATATTATAGAGGATAGAGGATAGGATAGGATAGAGTATAATATAGGGCAGATGATGGGATAGCATACAGGATACGATAGGATAGAGGATAGGATAGAGGATAGCAGAGCATGGAGGATAGGATAGGATTAAGGATAGGATAGGATAGAGGATAGGATAGAGGATAGGATAGGATAGAGGGTAGAATAGGATAGATGATAGGATAGGATAGGGGATAGGATAGGATTGAAGATAGGATAGCATAGAGGATAGGATAGGATAGAGGATAGGATTGGATAGAGGATAGGATAGGATAGAGGATAGAGGATATGATAGTGTAGAGGATAGGATAGGATAGAGAATAGGATAGGATAGAGGATAGGATAGGATAGAGGATAGAGGATATGATAGTGTAGAGGATAGGATAGGATAGAGAATAGGATAGGATAGAGGATAGGATAGGATAGAGGATAGGATAGGATAGAGGTTACGATATAATAGAGGATAGGATAGGATAGAGGATAGGATAGGATAGTTGTTACGATAGGATAGAGAATAGGATAGGATAGTGGATAATATAGGATAGAGGATGGGATAGGGGATTGGATTGGATGGAGGACAGGAGACGATAGAGGATAGGATAGGATAGAGGATAGGATAGGATAGAGGATAGGATAGGATAGAGGATAGGATAGGATAGAGGATACCATATTATAGAGGATAGGGTAGTATAGAGGATAGGATAGCGTAGAGGATAGGATAGGATTGAGGATGGGATAGTATAGGATTGAGGATAGCATAGGATACAGGATAGGATAGAGGATTGGATAGAATAGAGGATATTATAGGATAGGATAGAGTATAGGATAGGGCAGAGGATGGGATAGGATACAGGATACGATAGAAGATATAGGATTGAAGAAAGAATGATAGGATAGAAGAAGGAGGATAGGATAGGATAGAGGATAGGATAGGATTGAGGATCGGATAGGATAGAGGATAGGATAGGATAGAGGATAGGATGGGGGGACCGAGGGGATATGGGCTTAGTAGTGGTGACTCGGATCCACTACTAGGTATGCCACAGTGGTGGTGGTCATATTCTTAAAACCCTCTACGCTCCATCTCCTCGTGGTGGTCCCTGGGAACACACATAGTTGTGTGTTGCTAACGGAGCAAGGGGTATTCCGCGGGAAGTAGTCCCAATGATGTGTGAGGCGATGCCGGCGGGATCTTCGGATCCTGGCAGGGCCTCCCTTGCGGTAAGGCTCACACGGAGGGATGAAAACCGCGGACCAATGGGTCCTGCGATAACGACCGGGGAGGTCGCCGTAGGGTCCCATGCCGTAAACCGGTGGTCATGTTTTACCGGAACGGTGGTCTTGCCTTAATCGGCCGGGCCGCGGGGATGATAACCTCTATAAAATATCCCTAATGCCCTAAGCTTAGGTGCGCGGTGAGAGGGTACGCCCTGGCTACAGGGCGCGGCTGGTGGGGAACATAAGCCACTAGCGCACCAACGTCTGGATACCTGGCGAACTCCAGTTGAAATTAGCCTTAACCCGGCAAGGAGGCTCTGCCCGGGCGGACGTGTTTTTTCCTACCAATCTCGTGGGACCAGACATGGAATCTAAGAATAAAAACCTTGATGTTGTGGGGGAGGCTGCCGATACGGCAGCAGCGACGGCGGGGGAAGAGAGGGCAGTGGTCACTGCCGGGGAGGAGATGGCAGTGGTTACTGCCGGGGAGGACGCGGCCGCGGTCATCGGGGACGAGGACTCGGATGGGGGTGAAACAATCATCTCCATCTCGAGCACCGTCGGTTCCATCACGACGCGCGTGGGCGCGGAGAAGCGGGGCGCGACATCTGGGGTCTCTGTCCCCAAGCGTGCCCGGTTAGAGGGGGGGGGGGCAGCACACCCGTGGCGGGTCGGTGCCGCAGGCGGACCCCGGGGAGGGCACGTCGGGGACGCCCATCATGGACCTGGCCCTCGGCGGCCGCGCCGAGAGGAGTCAGAGGAGGAGGGTCGATGACCTCATCGAGCTGGGTGGGAGGATGCCGACGGCTCAGCTGGTGGGGGAGGTGGAGGAGGCGATGTTGAGGGTGGAGAGAGTCTCCACCGTCTCAAAGGGCCTCAAGGGGGACCTGGTTAAAGACTTGCGGGATTGTTCTGCAGTCGCCAGGGCCCACTGCACCACCTTGATGCAGCGGTGCTTTACCGGGATGGCGTGGCAGGGGAGCCAGGAGGTAGCCCGCCTCCGCGAGTAGAACGCGGACCTCGCGAAGGAGGCTGGTGACCTCCGGGCGAGGCTCCGGTCAATGGAGGCCGGGCGGCCGGCGAACACCGACAGCGGTCGCCGGGCGGGGCATGCGCCAATAGAGGAGGCGCCCCCCGCCTCCTCGACAGCGGGGGTCCGTACGCGGGGGACGGAGGCGATAGGGTCGTCGGGGGAGGGAGCGGGAGTTTTGGACTCTGAAGCCCTGCTTCTCCGGGTCGGCGCGCTGATAACGGCCAGGAACCGGGAGCTAGAGGCCCGGATGGAGGAGCGGTTCAGGACGATTCTGGCCAGGTTGGCCCCGGCCCTCCGGGCGGAAGGTAAGTCGGCGCGCGAGGCGACGCTGGTGGCTTCTCTGCCGGCGACGTCTGTCACCAAGGGGACTGGACCGGTGGTCGTGTCCAACGTGAGGGTGGTGCCCCCCGTTGTCATTCCGCCACCGGTCGTCCCGGCCTCGTGGATGGAGGTGACGGCTAAGGCGGTGAAGAAGGACAAGAAGAAGATGGCCGCGGAGGAGGCTGCGGTGAGAGCAGCCGCGGCCGAGGCAGCTGCCGCTGCTTCACGGCAGCGGGCTGCGAGGGAGCCGAGGACGGCGGGCGGCGCACGAGTGCAGGGCGGCGCGAGCGCGGCGAAGCCCGCCGCCGGGAGGGACGGTGGCCTGGGACGCACCCCCATAACGGGAGCAGTGGCCATCACCATCCCCGAGAGCTGCAAGCTCACTTACTCGGAGGTGATGGCCAGGGCAAAAGTGAGGGTGGACCTCAAGGCTATCGGGATCGAGTCGGGGGTGCTTCCCAGGCGGTCGAAAACCGGAGGGATCCTCCTGGAGGTCAGGGGCACGGGGTGCCAGGAGAAGGCACGGGAGGATCCTCCTCTCCGGGAGGATCGCCGAGGCGCTTGGGGGGACCGGGGTTAAGGTCTCCCAGGCGGTCAAGCGCGGCGAGGTGCGCGTGGCGGGCCTGGACGACTCGGTGTCGGCGAGATCCGCAGACCCGCCTCGGAGCAGGCGCTGGGCTCCTGTTGGGCCCAGGGCCCCCTCGCGGCCGTCAAGAAAGTGGAGGCGGGGGGCCGGCTGCTGGTCGGCTGGTCCTCGGCCCGCGTCCAGGCACTGAGGGAGCGGCCCCTCCAATGCTTCCGTTGCTTGGAGACGGGGCACACGCGGGCGACATGTAAGAGCGCGGTCGACAGAGGCGCGTTGTGCTACCGCTGCGGGGCGGCGGAGCACCGGGCTTCGGCCTGCAAGGTCGCCCCCAGGTGTCCGCTCTGCGCGGACCTGGGGAGACCATCGGGCCATAGATTCGGGGCCAAAGCGTGTGCTCCGGCTCCCAAGAGGGGCCGCGCAGCGACGAAAGAGAAAGGCGCGTCTGGGGCTGCATCCGCGCAGCGGCCGCGGACGGCGCCGGGGGCCCAGCCCCCCCCCCTCCCCAGGGAGGGGAGTCTGCAGAGCCCATCTCAGAGTAGGTACTTTTAATCCTACTCCGGTTCTGCAGGCGAACCTCAACCACTCGCGAGCGGGACAGGACCTGTTTGTCCAAGCCGTGCGCGAGTGGGGGGCTGGGCTGGCAGTTGCGGCGGAGCCGTACGCCGTCCCCGAACACCCCTTCTGGGTGGGGGACGAGAGCGGCTCCGTAGTAATAGTGGCGGGAAGCCGTCCCGGGTCCCCGTCGGTCTCCCTTCTGGATCGGGGCGAGGGATTCGTGGCGGTGCAATGGGGGGACATCGCGGTTGTGGGGATCTACATCTCGCCGAGCTGTGGCCTCGATCAATTTCGGGGTTCCTGGGCGGGCTGAACAGCTGCATCGCGCGGTGCAGCGCCCGCCCGGTTCTCGTTCTGGGAGACTTCAATGCCCACGCGGTATCGTGGGGGAGTAGCAGGACGACCACTAGGGGTAGCGAGGTGTTAACCTGGGCGGCCGGCCTGGATCTCCGGTTGATTAACCGGGGATCCACGCCGACGTGCGTGCGTCCGCAGGGGGTCTCGATTATCGACCTGACATGGGGGACTCCCTCGGCCGTGCGCCGGGTGCCAGGATGGAAGGTGGCCGAGGAGATTGAGATTGCGTCAGACCATACGCCCATCGTCATGAACGTGTGGCCCACCCTCCACACGCGGGATTCCCGGCCGGGCCGGGGGGACCGACGGCCGCGATGGGCCTTGAAGCGGCTGGACGCGGACGCGTTCGGGACCTCGGTAGCCGCGGCGACATGCACGGGGCCGGCCCTGTCTGAGCTGACGCCTGCGCAAGGGGCGAGGCGGCTGCGGGAGGTAATGACGGCGGTGTGCGACACCGCCATGCCCCGCATCCGGTTCGCCCCCAGGAGGGCGGCGTACTGGTGGTCCGCCGGCATTGCGGAGCTCCGGCGTGCCTGCAATGCCGCGCGGCGCCGGTACGGCCGAGAAACCACAAGATTCAGAACTTCCAATTCCGCTGTGATTCAACGGTCAGCAGCTGCATTTCTTCGGAAGTCTTTCATCATTCTCCACTCTATGCGACGCTCGCGATGCCTTGTACATCGTATTAGTAGACTCCCATCAGTTCTGCAGACATCCAACCACTCCGCTGGTAGTCGCATAAGAATGAGATCTACGTCTAGAGGTTCCTGTGCCGACTCGGACTGTAGGTAAAATGACGTGTGTTCGGTTTTCTACAAAGTACTTTATTAAGCCGACGGAGTAGGTGAGGCGCGTGTACAAAATCTGACCCGCTGTCTCGGATGGTCGCTATTTATATTTTCGTCGGGAAAGGCGTTACCTTTTCCGAAGGTACCGGGGTGGAGCCTACAACTTTGAGTCCGTCAGAGTGGTAGTTTTATTTTTTATTGCTTCCGCCTGTTCGGCGGGCGAAGGGAAATCCCTGTCGCTCGGTTAGGCGACTATAAACACTTTGGGACTTTCCTTGACCGTGCTGGCCGCGTGGCCAGGCGGTCCCGTAGCGGTGCACAGGCTGGCGATGCTTCTGTTATTGCACACGTAAAACCAATAAAGAAGTAAAGTCATTTTTGACTTTGCAGATGCCGAGGACGGTTTTATGTCCTAATCCTTGACGTCTGTAAGGGGACCGTCCTAATGGTTATTACGGTCGCCAACCGTGAGCCGCTACATTCCAAAAGTCAGGTCACGCAAAAGAAAACCTTGACGTGCTCCGTATTGTCGCTGTGGGGATACGAACTTCCGTGCTTCTGCACTGTAGATTTTTGATTGGATCAACGTATTCAGGTTTCAGTTACAGAACACTATGGAAAATACGTTATTAAATAAATCTTAAAATAAATACCTCTGTTAGATTTTGTTAATCCTTATGTTCCCGATGGATCTTCAGGTTGTCCTATTAAACCTCTTCACCTTATTTTGTATAATACATGCCTATATTTCTGTACATATACACGTGGTAGCAGAGCGTGGTTAGATAAAGAAGAAAAATACATCGAGAATAGAATAGACTAGAGGGCGCGCAGGAAGCAGTTGAGTGAGCGCTGTGAATTTATTTCTAACACCCCCTCTCAACGTGGACACTTATCAATGGCATTCAGTCCTAAGCCGCGCATTAATTTAGCGTGATTGACATTGCAGAGACTCTTAGTTAACAAGTCTGCCAGCATGTTTTGCGTTGGGATATATTCAACATCGACCCCCCCCCCCCCCCTCCTTGATATATCTCGCGGATATAGTGATAGCGGATATAGATGTGCTTGGTTCGCGAATGGAATACTGGATTCTTTATCAACTTTTGGGCTCCTTGATTATCGCAATATACGATGGTTCCCCCATGGTCAACTTCGGACATCGCAAGTTCGCTCAAGAGGCTTCGCAGGTAAACCGCTTCCTTGATTGCCTCAGTTAGCGCCATGTACTCAGCCACCACACTCGACAGTGCAACGCATCTCTGTCTTCTAGACTCCCACGTGATGGGTGCGTCTGCTAATCTCAATATGTAGCCTGTTTGGGATTTCCTATCATCCATGTTGCTGCCCCAGTCTGAGTCCACAAATCCGTGAAAATCGCATCCCGTCTTTTTGTAAGTGATACCGTGCGATATCGTCCTTTAAGGTAACGTAGTACCCTTTTCGCGGATGTCCAGTGCTTCCCTCCTGGATTTTCATTAAATCGGCTCAACATACTTACAGCATATGCTATGTCCGGCCTCGTGGATACTGCCGCATACGTAAGTGAGCCCATCAAAGATCGGTATGGTTCAGACTTCATTCTCGATCGTTCATCGTCAGTCTTTGGTCTCATTTCCTGTGATAATTTGATCTTCGGCTCTAGTGGTGTTTGTACTGGTTTGGCATCCATCATTACGAAACGTTGTAGTATGCCTGTAATATACTTTTTCTGAAACATATATAATTCACCGGATTTATTATTGCGTTTAAATTCAAGTCCCAGACAATAACTCAGTGGCCCAAAATCCTTCGTGCGAAAATCAGTGCTCAATTCTTTCTTGAGTTGGTTGAATGCACTTAGTTGGTTCGTCGCTATGATAATGTCGTCCACGTATACGACCACTATAAGTACATTCTGTTCGCATTTTCGGAATTACAAACATTTATCCGCATCTATAGCCCTCAATCCGAATGATTTTGGCTTACTATCTAGCTTTTGAAACCATTGTCTTCCAGACTGCTTCAAACCATAAAGTGCCTTTTTCAAGAGTAGAACCTTCCCTGTGTTATCTCGAAATCCTTCAGGTTGTTCCATGTGAATTTCCTCTTCAAGGTCGCCATTTATATAAGCCATTTCCACATCCAATTGGAATAATGACAGATTCCATTCGGCGGCAAGCGCCATGACAATCCTTATCGTGCCCATTCTGGCCATTGGTGCATACGTTTCCATGAAGTCTATGCCAGGTTGCTGGGCAAAACCTTTTGCCACCAGTCGCGCTTTTCGGCGCTCAATGGTTCCATCAGAACAGAGTTTTGTTCTTAGAACCCACTTACATCCAATAACATTTTTGTTAGTCGGCTTTTCAACTTCAATCCATGCACCCGCGCTTTTGAGAGCGTCATATTCCTTCTCCAATGCGCTTTTCCAGTCATTTGAATTCGGACCTTTTAGTGCTTCTTCCAATGTTGGATATTCTTCGTGGATCATGTTAGCTTGATGTTGGATAGGTACCAGGTTGTATTGTTTCTTCGGCGCACCTCTGTTTCCTGTTCGAATGATTTTTGGCCTGCCACGTCCTCTCCTGAAACCACTGTTGGGTCGGTTTTCATTCAGACTGTGGCCAGAATCTTCATTCGAATCATGGCTTTCCTCATCCTCATGGATATTGCCATCAGCCTCTTCAGCCTCGGTTTCCAGTGACATGTTATTGTCATTTGTTAATGCAACTTTCAGAGTGCCTTTTTCAGCCTCCTTTTTGAAATCTTCCTCGATGAATCTCACGTCTCTGCTTTTGATCAATTTCTGTGATTGTGTGTTCCAGAGTCTGTATGCCTTTGCGTCATCTGCGTAGCCTGTAAAAATACATGCTTGCGACTTTGATATTAGTTTGTCACGGTTAGGCGTATTGTCTACAGCGTATGCTTTGCATCCAAAAATCCTAAAATGTGATACGTCAGGCTTCTTTCCAAACCAACATTCGTACGGTGTGACATCCTTCAAAGCCTTAGTAGGAAATCAGTTCCTTATGTCCATCGGGGTATTTATCGCTTCTGCCCAGAATTTCTTTGGTAGATCAGCGTCTATTAATATACATCTTGCCATTTCGACGAGCGTTCTATTCAACTTCTCAGCGACACCACTTTGTTGTGGCGTGTATGCAACAGTTCTTTCATGCTTAATTCCCCACTCACTTAGTTGTTTGCTGAACTCCTTACCGCAATATTCGAGTCTATTATCCGTTCTTAAGGTCTTGATCTTTTTACCAATTTCATTTTCAGCTAGAGCCTTGAATTCTTTAAAAGCTTCTTTCACTTGATCCTTTGTCTTTAAGAAGTATATCTTCGTCCACCTTGCTTTGTCGTCTATAAAGCTAGCAAAATATTTTGCCGCACCAATAGATGTGGTACGCATCAGCCCACAAACGTCTGAATGTATCAATTCAAGTGGTTGTTTGCTCTTATGGGTCGATGGAGTGAATGGAATTTTAGTTTGCTTACCCTTTATGCAGGTTTCACAGGTGAGCATATTATTGCTCAGGTTCATCGTCAAACCCTTCACCATTTGTTTGGATATTAAACTCTTCAAGTCTGCTGCATTGAGATGTCCATATCTCAAATGCCATAGTTCATTAGAGGTTTCTGCCATGTTCGGTGTCTCTTCTATTTCACGCGTAGTTGCCTTAAATGAGATTAGTGAAGGTTTCAGAAAATATAAGTTTCCTACCTTTGAGGCTACTGCAACTATTTGCCCTTCAGCATTCCTTATTGTTGCTTTGTCGTCCACAAATATAACATTCTTTCCATTTTTGGTTAAGCTGGCCACCGATAGCAGGTTTGTTTTCAAATCGGGCACATACAGTGTATTTTTGCACCTCACATTAATAACTTCCTTTCCATTTGACAGCGTAAGGCACACCGTTCCAATGCCCTTAATTTCTGCACTTTTATTTACGGCCAATCCAACATCTTTTCCTGTGACAGTATTTAATTCTGAAAACAAGGATTTGTTATTGCACATGTGTGACGTAGCCCCACTGTCCAAGCACCACACATCCTTGCGAGTGATGATAGCACCAAGTGCTGACAGCGCCAATGCATTTTGACAATCGCCATGAGTCATAAAGGCTTCGCAATCCTTTTCACAATAACTAGCTTGGTGTTGCCTATTAGATTTCTTCTTCCAGCAGTCACTGGCTGTGTGACCAGGCTTTTTGCAAAATGTGCACTTGTAAGGCTTGTACGTTGAAGTACTGTCGTTGCTTTTATATTAAACAGCCATTTCTTCTTTATTAGTTTTACTATTTGTGTATTTTGGATTTCCTTGCCTGACGTAAATAGCATCATGCGTGTCTTCTTCATTGAGCCTGCTTCTTGCTTCAGCTTCTTCTAAGATTTTTATTTTCAACGCGTATGGATCAGGCAATGTATCTCTGAATTCTATTGCACACCTGAAACCTTCATAACTTCTTGGGATACTGTACAGAATTACGATGGTTAACAGGTCATTTGCAATTGGTATGTCCATTTGCTGCAATTTATCTACAATATCTGTTGAATAATTGACAGGGTTTGCTTCCAAAGCAAGAGAGAATATTTATTAATAGGAAAAACTGAGTATAGGTGTTACTATCCGGTGCTGTCAACTCAGCAACCGTTTCGCTCGCAGTGCTCGTACAGAACTGAGCTACACACTTCTGTTCCGCAGAAGTCAGCAAGGAGAAATTTTACCTGCCAGCTTTTGGGAAAAACCAGCCGTTATTTGGGTAGTTGACGGTGGAGGGTAAAAGCGTTTTTTATTGCACTGACCCTCATAATTGCCGGAACGTCATCGGACGCACGTAACGGTCAACTGGGTTTTTCCGGGATCGAAGCAGCGAAAGCTACAATGAAGTAGGGAGCGTCTTCAATAAATTCAAAATATAACCTAACGGTTCATGCAAGAACCCAACAATATCAAATAATTTGTTTTAGTGATCTGCCATACTACCGTCCTCCGTGAGCCTTGTGAAAAGCAGCTTCTTCAATAGTGTCGGTCTCTTTGCTGGTCCTTTCGAGGCGTATACCCTTTCCAGCGCAGTCCAAGCGTCACTTGACGTTTGAAGATTCTTCACGTGGCATAATTCGGATGCACTTAACGATAGAACTATATCAGCTTTCGCCTTTTTGTCGTTCCTTACCCAATTTGCAATTTGGTCGGCATTGTTCTCCCTTTCAGCAGGTTTCGGTCTCGATCCATCGACGTAGCACCAGAGATCATTTTTCGTAAGAATTGCCTCCATTCGTTCTTTCCACGTATCATAATTATCTTTAGTTAATTTGTCTATTTGAGTGTTGTGACTCATGATTAACTATTTGTATAATAGGCTCTTGATCGCGAACACGTGGCACTTTGTAGGTTAAATTGGCACTTGAGATTAGGTTTTCCGTTCGTAACGAATTTACGCTACTGGGCCCATAACCTGTTGGATTTTGTTAATCCTTATGTTCCCGAAGGATCTTCAGGTTGTCCTATTAAACCTCTTCACCTTATTTTGTATAATACATGCCTTTATTTGTTCAGTATTGGCATGAAAAGGGAGAATTCAAACGAAGGTGTTCCGACCGTTGATGATGGTTCCAAAATTGTTTTCGCGAATTGTATCGCGATTTCCGTCACATTTCTTTGTTTGTGCCAGCGGTGTGGCCTAGTCGTGTCGAAAAACATTAAAGTGACTTGCAACAAATTTCGCGTCTCGTGCATATCACCTGCAGTCTCCACCACTTTCCTCAGCGCTCAATTCTGAGTGGTCCCGGCCTCAGGCACTCGAACAATCGGTCCTCCCATAGATATCGGGCATTCGCGCCGGGTCGCCGAAAAAATGATGCAGTCTCTTTCGCGCCGCCTTCAAACGAGTCCCTCAGTCGCCACTGAGTATCGCGACTTTCTTAATGAGTACGAGCGTCTAGGGCATATGCGTCTCGCTCGAGACTCGGATGCATCGTCTTATCAATGTGTTTTTATTCCGCATCATCCCGTCCTTCGAGCTGGCAACGCTACGACCCACCTTCGCGTCGTGTTCAACGCCTCCAGTCTCACATCCAACGGCTCTTCGTTGAACGACCATCTTCTCGCCGGTCCGAAATTGCAAAGCGACCTCGCCGCGGTCATTCTTCGATGGCGTAAATTCCGATACGTTTACACTGCCGATATCGCAAAAATGTATCGCCAAATTCTCCTCGACGACCGCGATGTCGATTACCAACGCATTCTGTGGCAGCCAGCACTTTCCGTCCCGTGCCGAGAATATCAACTTCTCACAGTCACATACGGAATGACGTGTGCTCCTTATCTCGCCCTTCGCGTCCTTCAACGTCTTAATGAGGACGAAGGGCATCGTGTTCCTCGGGCAGTCTCCACCAGTTTCCTCAGCGCTCAATTCTGAGTGGTCCCGGCCTCGGGCACTCGAACACTCCTTTAAGCCGCAACATTATTTCTGTACATATACACGTGGTAGCAGACCGTGGTTAGATAAAGAAGAAAAATACATCGAGAATAGAATAGACTAGAGGGCGCGCAGAAAGCAGTTGTGTAGGGGCTACGTATGTTTCCGCACCTTGCCGCAGCGCTAGCGTCGCCGGCATCAGCCGCGTGCAAGCGGCAAGAGCGAGTCGCCACTCTAGACTCTGCGTGCCCGACGACCCAAGGCGGATTTGCCGCCGCCGAGATTACACAATCTCTCTTGTAACAACCTTCGTCGAGTCAAGTTGCCATAAAGTTCTCTGTACTACAACACGCAACAGTGCCTTCTATCCAGTTTCCGGTTTCCCGGCGGTAGTAGGCCGCAGTCTGGAAATTCCACTAGACCGTAAACCTACATCTGGTGACCCCGACGTGATCGTTGCCGACGTGATAGTTGCCGACGTCATAGTCGTGTTTTGGGAAAATCTTCGAAACTGTGACGAGGCATTGGACGCCTCGTGGAACGGACATCGCCTGTTGCTGCCGTTGTACATCCGCCGACGTGCTTTTCGTACCGAAAAGCCTGGCTGCACGTGCTCGGAACCCGTGCACGTTGTTCGGAGATCCGACGAGGAAGAGGTTACCTGGCGGCGAGCAATCCGCTCGCTGCAATCCGCCGTTCCTGTTTCCAGGCGGCGAGCAGGCCGCTGGCTGCACGTTGTAGCCGCCGAGCGTGAAGCCATCGACGTCACGTGGGTACCACCGTCGCCGCCATTGCTGCCGCCAGGAGGGTACCATTATCGGCGCTATTGCTGCCGCCACGTGGGTACCGTTGCTGACGCCGTTGCCGAAGCCGTGGAAAGCTGCCGTCGTCGTGAAGTGAGCGTATTTTTTAAGCTGTTTTTAGTTCCGTTTTAGTTCTAGTCTCGCGTGTGAAAAATGTCGCAACCCACGCCGGAAGATAGAATCGCACGGTTAGAGGCGGAGATCGAGGCCGCGTGCGAACTTTTAAACGCCCGTTCTGCGTCGGACGCCGACGCGTTCGCGAACCGCGTAGACAGTTATCGTGCGCCGAAACTCCCTGTATTTTTGAAGAACGAGCCTGCGCTATGGTTCGGACAGGTCGAGGCGTCGTTTCGAAACGCGCGAATTACGAGCCAGACCACCATGGCCGACACCGTAATTGCCGACCTGGATGCGGATACCGCGTCGGTTATATCCGATCTCATATTCTCACCGGATCCCGTCGCGCCGTATAACCGACTCAAGGAGCGCATTATTTCCACGCTCTCCACTTCGGCCGAAACGAAACTCCGGCAGCTCCTCAAGGGGCAGGTATCGTCGCATGGCAAACCTTCGCATATCTTGTCGCTCATGCGTAATTTAAACAATTGTGCTTGCGCGGATAAAGGTCGCCCCAAACAAGACGGGCAAGATGCCGAAGTTGTTCGAACGGCCGAAGTCGCTGTCCATAAGGACCAAGGGTACTGACAGGCCACTTGAGAGGCGCTCGACGGTCCTCGCAACAAAGGCCAAGTGCCGAAAACCGTAGAACTGTTTACTCCCCTCTACACCCCCGAGATGCCTATGCTGGAGCGTGTTGCCCACGGGCAACCCACAGACATGATTGAGCAGCGTTAGAAATCTCTGCGGATACGGACGCAGTCACGGTGCAGAATTTACTGGAAAAATTCAATATTCGTGTATATCACGATATGAAATACATTCCTTTTGCATAGAATGCGTATGATACTAAATGCGTATGTATATGAGGATGGAAATTGTTATTAATAATCATATAATAATAATTTCTATGCATAAACAATTTTGCAAGGCAAAAATTAAAAAATTGCGGCCAGATAAGACCGGCGAAGGACGCGGCGTTCGGCGATTCAGGTAGATAATTGCAAGTGCACCAACTGATCGACCGCTATTCACCGGCAGGCTTGGAAAAACCAATGTCCTTTGTACTATGGATGGCATTAACCTTTACTGTACACTCGGAGTGTACAACACCCTAACAACAGTTTAGGTAAAATATGTAAATGACCTTCCCCGTGCTCTTCTTTTCACTACGTGAAAATGTTTATTTTAGGACAGACGCTGTCGACCCTCACTTCAAAATGTCTAAAGAATATCCAGCAACTTAATGGACACAAAACAATAAATAGTTCGGAAAAAAACGGAATTTCAAACAGGAAGAATCGTAAAATGTGGCCATATTTTTTCAAATTTTTTAACACTTCAACCGATGGTAAAATTTGCAAAACAAAGATATTAGTAATATTTTTGCATTAAGAAATCACATTCGAATATAAAATGATAAATTATTTAAAAAGAACAGTCTTTTGCGATGGTGATTAAAAAAAGAAAATGTTTTTATCTTTAATGATAACTGTGGTATAAAATGTGTTGTGTAGGCAGTTTTCGTAAAACTCATCCCAAATAGCAAACTTTGATGGTCCGTATCCTTTAAACAATTTCGAAGATTACAAAATGATGGCTCAATCTTTCAGTTTCATCCAAATTCGAAACATGGTCCCAAAAAAAAAAGATTGAATTCACATGGAATGATCCCCTTCCTAATTTGGATATTTCCTTAAAAAAAAATGTGTAACTTACGTATAACATAAGGATGTGTGATGCTGTTTCACCAAGCGACAGGGACGATTCCTATCCCCATGATGTTGTAGAGGAGAGATACCAATAGTTTACCTAAGGATCTGTGGAGCCCCTAAAAACATTTTTTTTGTGCCATGCACAGCAGGGAACGTGTCAACGTGCTCTCGAAAGGCCATCTGGACGTTCAAAGTTATGGCCCCAACGACGTCGGGGCGACGCCGGAAAGATTTCGAGCACGAAGACCAATTCCCGACCGGCAAATTTCTAGCCCGTGTTCTTGAATCTGGCCGCCCAAACAACTTCGGCATCTTGCCCGTCTTGTTTGGGGCGACCTTAATGTGCTTAAATCGATTTTTTTCGACCTGCTGCCCGAGCAGTGTCGCGCGATCCTAGTTGCGTCCAAGCATGACGACCTGCAGGAGATGGCCCTTCTGCCCGATAAGATCGTCGAGACGATACAGCCAGCGAGCGCTTCTGTCCTCGCAGCAGCTGCCGACGTATCGCGGCCGGGCTCCGTGCAGGAGCAGTTGGACAAACTCTTCCGTCAGGTAGCTAGATTGAATACCGCGATCGAGCGTGTCTCGCGGACACGCCAGCGCAGCCCCGGGAGAAATGTCGCTTCGAGAACGCGGAATAGGTCCCAGAGTCGTGACCCTTCCGGTCTCTGCCGTCTGCATGCGAAATTTGGCGAACGCGCGTTCCGTTGCATTAAGCCGTGCGCGTGGCCCAGTCCTCCTAGAGCGTCGGAAAACTGAGGCCACTCTCCTCCTCGGAGACTGTTGGAGAGTGTTATGCGTCCTCGAAACGTCTCCACATACGCGACCGTAAGTCAGGCAGTACCTTTCTCGTAGACACAGGTTCGGACCTGTCTCTGCTGCCCGTTTCAGCTGCGTCGCGTGCGCGTCCCAGCGCGTTTAAATTGTTTGCCGCGAACGACACCCGTATCGATACGTATGGCGATATTCGCGTTGCCCTCGATTTCGGATTGCGTCGCCCGATCGAGTGGAATTTTTGCGTAGCAGCAGTCCCGTATCCCATCATAGGAGCCGATCTGCTGACGCATCATGGTCTCACGGTAGATTTGAAGAGGCGTCGCCTGATAGATTCTGCTACCGGTTTGTTTGTTTTGGCCGGTATCGCGAGCTCTCCCTCTTCATGCGTGAACGTCCTTGGACCGTCGTTCAAGTACTCTGGTATATTAGCTCGTTTTCCGCAAGTCATCGGACTCGAGCAACCGACTCCTCTCGAGTCGCGCGGGGTGTATCATCACATTTCCACCACCGGCCCCCCGTCGCGGAGCGCGCTCGGCGTCTATCGTCCGAGAAACTCAAGGCCGCGAAGGCCGAGTTTAAACACCTGATCGAGGCAGGAATTTGCAGGCCTTCTAGCAGCCCTTGGGCTAGTCCCATCCACTTAGTCAAAAAGAAGTCCGGTGAATGGCGGGTATGCGGAGATTACCGCCGTTTGAATAGCGTGACGATACCCGATCGTTACCCCGTGCCTCACCTGCACGACTTCCCGGCTAACCTGCACGGCAAGACCATTTTCACGGCGCTAGACCTGTACATAGCGTATCATCAGATACCCGTAGCCGCTGAAGATATTCAAAAAACTGCCGTCATCACTCCTTTCGGCCTTTTTTAATACTGTGCGATTTTTGGCCTCCGCAACGCGGGGCAAACCTTTCAAAGATATATAAACCGTGCTCTCGGCGATCTCGATTTCGTTTTCACGTTTCTCGATGACATCCTCATCGCCTCTTCCTCTCCGGAAGGACATGAGACTCATCTGGCGATCGTCCTAGAGCGTTTACGTGACTTTCATCTGCGCGTGAACCTCGATAAATGCCGTTTCGGCGTAACCGAGTTAGTTTTTTTGGGACACCTAGTTAACTCTGAGGGGTTTAAACCCACTCCAGAGAAGGTCGAGGCTATTAGTCGTTTCCCCAAACCGCGCACGATCGACGACCTGCGTCGTTTTCTAGGAATGGTAAGTTTTTATCGGCGCTGTATCCCTCACGCTGCCGCCACTCAAGCTCCGTTGAACGCGTACATGCAGGACGCGCGTAAACGTAATAAGCGACCCATAGTATGGACGCCCGAAGCCGAAGCGGCTTTTGTTAAATGCAAGAATGATCTTGCGAACGCTGCCCTTATAACGCACCCCTGCGAATCGGCCACCGTGCGCCTTGTCTCAGACGCCTCCGACGTGGCCATGGGTGCAGTTCTCGAGCAGCTGTGTGGCGACAGTTGGAGACCGCTCGCCTTTTTCTCGCGTAAGTTTTCCCCGGCTCAGTGCAAATACAGCACGTACGACGGTGAGCTTACCGCAGCATACGATGCTGTGCGCCACTTTCGCCACTTCCTAGAAGGTCGCGAATTCAATATCTACACCGACCACAAACCGCTCATCTACGCCTTCGCGCAGAATTCTGAGCGTGCGTCTCCTCGGCAGACTCGACAGTTGTGCTACATAGCACAATTTACGTCGAAAATTCTCTTCTTGCCCGGAAATGAAAACGTCGTTGTCGATTCGTTCTCGCGTACTGAGGCAATTCGTCTGCCGACTCAATTCGATTTGAACGAGCTCTGCCGCGAACAGGAAAACGACCCCGAGCTTAGGGAAATTCTTGCATCGCCCGAACACTCTCTCGCCCTTAAGAGGCTCACGTGGGACACAGATCACTCTCCTGTGTATTGCAGCGTATCTGAGGAGTGCATCCTCGTCCGTATATCCCCGCCTCCATGCGCGAGCGGTTGTTCAAGCTCTTCCATTCTCCCGCACATCCGAGCGCGAAAGTCACTGACCGACTCATACGACAGCGATATGTCTGGCCCGACATGCACCGCGACATAGCTCGCCAGTGTAAGTCGTGTGTTGATTGCCAGCAAACCAAAATTTCTCGACACGTCAAGCTGACTCCGTCCCAGTTCGTCGCGCCCGACGGACGTTTTACTCACGTGCACATCGACCTCGTCGGTCCGCTGCCAGTCAGCGAAGGTTTCCAATATTGCCTTACCATGATCGACAGATTCTCTCGCTGGGCCGAGGCCGTTCCCCTGAAGGAGACGTCCGCTCAGACGGTCGGCCGCGCCTTTTTCGAGCATTGGGTGTCACGTTTCGGCGCTCCTGCATTTTTGACGAGTGATCAAGGTCCGCAATTCGAGTCACAGCTTTTTCCAGCCCTCCTGGCGCTCGTTGGCTGCCGGAGAAAAAGAACCACCGCGTATCACCCCGCGTCTAACGGCATGGTTGAGCGCTGGCACCGCGTCTTGAAGGCAGCAATCATGTGCCACGCCAATCAGCAATGGTCGCGCGTCTTACCTATTGTACTGTTAGGGTTGCGTACCCATATCCGTCTCGATACCAACGCTTCTCTTGCCGACTACGTTTACGGAACCTCGTTGCGTCTGCCGGGCGAATTTTTCCTGTTAGATAATTTTAGCCCTGATCCGCAGCCATTCCTCGAGGAATTCCGACAGTATATGCGTGCCGTCAAGCCCGTGCCCGTAGCGCACAAGCGTAGCGTTAAAGCCTTTGTATACAAGGATCTCGGATCATGTTCGCATGTATTTATGCTTGTTAAATCCGTGCGTAGACCGTTAGAACGGCCTTACACGGGACCCCATCGGGTGCTCCAGTGTATTTCCGAACAAGTGTATTCAATCGAGGTCAACGGGTTACCGCGCAGCGTCTCCGTAGAGCTGTTGAAACCCGCGCATAGCGTTTGTGAGGGACTTGCAGTCCCAGTATCGAGCGGTGCCCCGTCGTTGCCGAGCGCGCCTGTGCGCACTTACTCGCGTAAAAGAGTCACTTTTGCGGACTCCGTACGTTAGGTTAACGTTTTGTAAATATACGCGTAGCATGTAAGTCGTAGTTATAAGAGTCGTTTGTAATTGTATATAGCCTTAGAGCGAAATATCTTGTTTGTTTGTTCGCTGCCGCTCTTCCTTGGGGGGAGTGTGTAGGGGCTACGTATGTTTCCGCACCTTGCCGCAGCGCTAGCGTCGCCGGCATCAGCCGCGTGCAAGCGGCAAGACCGAGTCGCCACTCTAGACTCTGCGTGCCCGACGACCCAAGGCGGATTTGCCGCCGCCGAGATTACACAATCTCTCTTGTAACAACCTTCGTCGAGTCAAGTCGCCATAAAGTTCTCTGTACTACAACACGCAACAGTGCCTTCCATCTAGTTTCCGGTTTCCCGGCGGTAGTAGGCCGCAGTCTGGAAATTCCACTAGACCGTAAACCTACATTTGAGTGAGCGCGTTGAATTTATTTCTAACAACCTCGATTTTATTTGTAACATTTAATTTAGAAACACTAAGAAACTTCGTTGCAATCCAAAATCTAAAGATGCAGATTGATCGAAATGTTTATTTCTTTGTAAATTCTCTTGTCTCCTTACTGGAAAGGTTTTAGGGAAAAATATTGAATGGATACATTGTAGTGTCGTTGTTCATCTTGGCTTGCAAGAACGTCAAATGCTTACAAATTATAGCTATCTGCGGATTACACAACGATATGTTAACAATAATTAGAGTATTTGCTACAAGTAGCACGTCACGATACAATTGAATTATATATTACATTCTTATACACCTTCTACGCCTTAAACTTACTGAACATACTTTGTCCGCACTGTAGAACACCGTCAGAGTTTTTAGTCTCGCATGAGGTGCAGCCCTTTTCACCTTCGCGGGAACCGGCACCTCCCTCTGCACTGCCACTCTCGATTTGTCAACAGCATACCCTGTGAATCGCTCATTTCTTCTCCGCATTGTGCGTTGCTCATAGTGTCTGGCGGTTCGTCTAAGGTGTGGATCAGCCCTGCAGACATTCAACCACTTCCGTGACACTTGAGCTGCGCAAAGCAGAGACTTAGGATCCAAGTTGCGTAGAACCAATTGCGATACCTCCGGCGGTAGTTCTGAAATGAAATCCACCTTGGCAGATTCCCGCAGTCCTAGCGCACGAAGGAAAGACCTAAAATACTCCATGTTGTCACTCTTAAGTCAGAACGTCGAATGTAGCACTCCTGAAAAATTGGGGTATATATACCCTGGTTCCGCCCCAGTGATCGTTCCGGAACAATGATTCGACCAATCAGGTGCGAGCATTAATTTTTTATCGGTGCAGGTTCAGCCTACCGTCAACACGATATTTCGAACATTATATACAGGGTGGCCCACATAACTCTGAACAGCTCAATATATCGAAAACTATGTCATCGATTTTAAAGTTCTTAGTCTTAAATTGCATGGAACTGAAGGGCCTATTTGACTACATAAACGTGAAGTGGCCTCCCTTCCCCTTTAACGGGGGAGGGGAGGTACCTTTGTAATTTTAAATGGAACCCCCTATAAAATGTTACATATTTAGATTCTACAGGAAAAAACAAGTCAATTTTGTCTGAAACATTTTTTTGTCAGATACTTCCATGATGAGATATAACAGTTTGAAGTGTCGAGTTGTAGGTACTTGAAGCGCTCGGAAAAAGCGTTACGGAATTATACGCGCTTGAGTCCTTTGCTTATTCGTGAAGAAATAAAATATACTTTAAATTAAACGTTCAAAATGTCCACCACGGGCTTGTAAACATTTATTTACTCGAAACATCAAAGTTGTTCTAACATTTTTTAACATTTCGGGAGTCACTGAAGCGCAAGCGTCACGTATTCTTTGTTTCATATCCTCTTTTGTCGTCGGTGGTTCAAACATAACTTTGTCCTTTACATATCCCCATAAGAAAAAATCTAATGGTGTTAGATCGGGGGATCGAGGAGGCCATTGCATAGGTCCCCCACGACCTATCCATTTGTTCCCAAATTTTTCGTTCAAAAATTACCTGGTGATGATTGCAAAATGCGGAGGAGCGCCGTCTTGTTGGAACCACATTTCTCTTCTAACGTGCAGTGGCACATCTTCCAAAAGCGCAGGAAAATGATTTTTTAAAAAATCACAATAACTTGCAGATGTTACAGTTTCTTGGAAAAAATAAGGTCCAATCACAAAATCTCCTATTAGGCTACACCAAACATTTAAAGACTATCGATGTTGAAAGGGAACCCATCGCATCCAATTTGGGTTTTCCACGGCCCAATAATGCAGATTATGTCTATTTACATGCCCTGTATTCATAAAAGTGGCCTCATCGGAAAAAAGTATTTTGCACAAAAAGTCATTTTCCACAACACCCTGCAGCCACTCACAAAATCTTTCGCGGCGATCGTAATCTGCTATCGAAAGCTCTTGTGATAAAACCATGTGATATGGATGAAACTTTTGCCGTTTCAAAATTCGTTGAATTGATGAACAACTAATATGTGATGTTTGTGCAAGTGTACGTTGACTAATATGAGGATTTAATGTAATTGCAGCAAGAATACTGGCACTATTATTTTCATTAGTGACAGCTTTAGGTTTATTGCGAGTTTTTTTTACACAATTCACCGTGCTCGCGAAGCCGCTTTTCTAAATTATGAAATGTTGCATGACATTTTTTGATCCCATAACGTTCAAAAAACATCACTGCTGCACGCCGATAATTTTTTTGGCATTCACCTAACGTTAATAATCCGTGCTTCTGCACTGTAGATTTTTGATTGGATCAACGTATTCAGGTTTGAGTTACAGAACACTATGGAAAATACGTTATTAAATAAATCTTAAAATAAATACCTCTGTCAGATTTTGATAATCCTTATGTTCCCGAAGGATCTTCAGGTTGTCCGATTAAACCTCTTCACCTTATTTTGTATAATACATGCTTTTATTTCTGTACATATACACGTGGTAGGAGAGCGTGGTTAGATAAAGAAGAAAAATACATCGAGAATAGAATAGATTGGAGGGCGCGCAGGAAGCAGTTGAGTGAGCGCGGTGAATTTTTTCTAACACCCCCTCTCAACGTGGACACTTATCAATGGCATTCAGTCCTAAGCCGCGCATTAATTTAGCGTGATTGACATTGCAGAGACTCTTAGTTAACAAGTCTGCCAGCATGTCTTGCGTTGGGATATATTCAACATCGACCCCCCCCCCCCTCCTTGATATATCTCGCGGAGATAGTGATAGCGGATATCGATGTGCTTGGTTCGCGAATGGAATACTGGATTCTTTATCAACTTTTGGGCTCCTTGATTATCGCAATATAGGATGGTTCCCCCATGGTGAACTTCGGACATCGCAAGTTCGCTCAAGAGGCTTCGCAGGTAAACCGCTTCCTTGATTGCCTCAGTTAGCGCCATGTACTCAGCCTCCACACTCGACAGTGCAACGCATCTCTGTCTTCTAGACTCCCACGTGATGGGTGCGTCTGCTAATCTCAATATGTAGCCTGTTTGAGATTTCCTATCATCCATGTTGCTTCCCCAGTCTGAGTCCACAAATCCGTGAAAATCGCATCCCGCCTTTTTGTAAGTGATACCGTGCGATATCGTCCTTTAAGGTAACGTAGTACCCTTTTCGCGGATGTCCAGTGCTCCCCTCCTGGATTTTCATTAAATCGGCTCAACATACTTACAGCATATGCTATGTCCGGCCTCGTGGATACTGCCGCATACATAAGTGAGCCCACCTGTTCAGTATTGGCATAAAAAGGGAGAATTCAAACGAAGGTATTCCGACCGTTGATGATGGTTCCAAAATTGTTTTCGCGTTACGAACGCGCGATCGAGCGGCTGTTGTCTCGCTCGCGTAAACAGCCGTGTCACCGGCGACAATCACCTCCGTTTGAATCTCACCTCGCGCGCAACGGTGAACCGAATTCACCCATTAGAACAATGCGATCAACCGTCTTTCCGACGTTTCGTGCGTTCTGGTGCGCGAACGAGATCTCAGAATACGTTCTGACTTCGCAGCGCTCGCTTGCACTAAGACTCACTCGTGACTTCATCTACGTTCAATTATTCATTTTCTCGCGGCATCGTTTCTTCCTATCTCGCTACAGTTTGTATCGCGATTTCCGTCACATTTCTTTGTTTGTGCCAGCGGTGTGGCCTAGTCGTGTCGAAAAACATTAAAGTGACATGCAACAAATTTCGCGTCTCGTGCATATCACCTGCAGTCTCCACCACTTCCCTCAGCGCTCAATTCTGAGTGGTCCCGGCCTCAGGCACTCGAACAATCGGTCCTCCCATAGATATCGGGCATTCGCGCCGGGTCGCCGAAAAAATGATGCAGTCTCTTTCGCGCCGCCTTCAAACGAGTCCCTCAGTCGCCACTGAGTATCGCGACTTTCTTAATGAGTACGAGCGTCTAGGGCATATGCGTCTCGCTCGAGACTCGGATGCATCGTCTCATCAATGTGTTTTTATTCCGCATCATCCCGTCCTTCGAGCTGGCAGCGCTACGACCCACCTTCGCGTCCTGTTCAACGCCTCCAGTCTCACATCCAACGGCTCTTCGTTGAACGACCATCTTCTCGCCGGTCCGCAATTGCAAAGCGACCTCGCCGCGGTCATTCTTCGATGGCGTAAATTCCGATACGTTTACACTGCCGATATCGCAAAAATTTATCGCCAAATTCTCTTCGACGACCGCGATGTCGATTACCAACGCATTCTGTGGCAGCCAGCACCTTCCGCCCCGTGCCGAGAATATCAACTTCTCACAGTCACATACGGAATGACGTGTGCTCCTTATCTCGCCCTTCGCGTCCTTCAACGTCTTAATGGGGACGAAGGGCATCGTGTTCCTCTCGCGAAATCGATCCTCCAAGATCATATATATGTTGACGACGTTCTGTTTGGAGGCGATGACACCGAGTCCCTTCGCCAGTCTCGTAACCAGCTGACCGCTCTCCTCGATTGCGGGAAATTCAGGCTACGAAAATGGGCAAGCAATTCGTCCGCGTTGCTGGCCGATCTCGATCCAGCGGATCACGGTCTTGCGTGTACCAAAACTCTCGCCCCTGATGATCAGCTCAAAGTTCTTGGAGTCAGCTGGAGTCCGAGTCTGGACGCCTTTCAATTTCGCGCAATCGTGGCTGATCCACTGCCGTCGACCAAGAGGTCGATTCTTTCCACGATCGCCAAACTCTACGATCCGTTAGGCTGGGTCACCCCCGCAACCGTCCTCGCTAAGATCTTTCTTCAGGATTTGTGGCGCCTCCGCATTAGCTGGGACGATGAATTACCGAATGCGCTTCTCGACAAGTGGCGATCAATCTGCGAGTGCCTGCCACTCCTCAACTCGTTAAAACTTCCTCGGTGTATTGGCTCCTCATTGTCTTCTTCTCGTATCGAGCTTCACGGCTTCGCCGATGCCTCGACGGTCGCTTACGATGCCGTCGTGTATGCAAAATGTACCTCGCCCTCCGGCGAAGTCACGATTTCTTTGCTCGCCGGAAAATCTAAAGTAGCTCCTCTTAACCCATTGACAATTCCTCGATTAGAATTGCAAGGGACACTTCTTCTCTCGCGGCTCATGGAATTCATCCTGTCGACCTTCGGCACGCGAAATATCTCCTGCGTGTGCTGGACAGATTCGACTGTTGTCCTGAATTGGGTCCAACAGCATCCCTCACGCTGGAAGACCTTTGTGGCCAACCGAGTGTCGAGTATTCAAGCCCGGCTCCCGCACGCGGATTGGCGACACGTCTCCACAGAAGACAATCCTGCCGATTGCGCTTCCCGTGGTCTCCTCAGCGACGACCTTCTTCGGTCATCTCTCTGGTGGCAAGGTCCCGCATGGTTGACCCGTGATCGCTCCGAATGGCCACAGCTTCAGGTTCGTCTCGACAACCGCAACCCGTTAGAGGCGAAAGTCATACCGGCTCATGTCGCCGTCCCAACTCAACAGTGGGAACTGGAAAACCGCTTCTCGTCCTGGCCAAAACTCATTCGAGTCACGGCGTACATTTTTTGATTCGTGTGCGCGTGTCGACGTAATAATTCGGAGACTCTTCAAGCTCCATCTCGCGGCTATGGCCTCGCGCTTTCGGCTGATGAGTGCTGCAACGTGAAGTTATGGTGGATCCGTCGAATCCAAGCCAGTCTATTTCCATCGGAGAGCAAGGTCCTTCTCCAGAACAAACCGCTACCGTCGAAGAACCCTCTCAGCTCGCTCAATCCTTTCCTCGATAAAAAAGGGATTCTTCGCATGGGAGGTCGGCTGCACCGTGCTCCCTTACCGTTTAACTCTAAGCATCCCATTATTCTCGCGGCGCATCCTCTCGTTCGACTCATTATCGAACACGCGCATATTCGTTCGCTACACGCCGGACTTCAGCTCACCTTGAGCACCCTCCGCCAAACCTTCTGGATCCTACGTGCGCGAAATCTTGCGAGATCAGTGATTCACGCATGCGTCACATGCGTTCGAGAACGAGCTGCACATCCCAACCAACTCATGGGACAGCTTCCGGAACCTCGGGTCTCTCCTCCCGCGAAATGCTTTGCCCATTGTGGCCTGGACTACGCCGACACCGTTCAGGTTCGGGCATCTGCGGGTCGAGGCATCACTTCTCGCAAAGCGCACATCGCGCTGTTTATATGCCTAGCCACCAAGGCGATCCACCTCGAGCTAGTCGCGGATTATTCGACCCCCGCGTTTCTCAACGCCTACTGTCGTTTTTGTTCTCGTCGAGGAATTCCCGAAGCGATGTACTCCGACAACGGCACCATGTTTATCGGGGCTAATCGCGAACTCTCGCTCGCGCATCGCGCAAGTCTGAATCATCCCGACTTTTTAAATAAAACTGCCACCGACGGTGTTGTATGGCACTTCATACCCCCGTCGGCCCCGCACTTCGGAGGCTTGTGGGAGGCCGGCGTGAAAAGCGTAAAGCATCATCGGCGTCGCATTTTAAAGGATCGCACTCTCACCTTCGAAGAATTTACCACTCTTCTCTGTGCTATCGAAGCGTGTCTCAATTCTCGCCCGATCTCGCCGCAGTCCGACTCGTACGACGACTACGAATCGTTAACTCCCGGCCATTTTTAATCGGTTCGGCGCTCACGGTGCCCCCTCAGCCATCGACTCTAATTCTTGCCGAAAATCGCCTCTCGCGCTGGCAACTTGTTCGGCACATGACCGAACGATATTGGAAGCTCTGGAGAGACGATTACGTAGAGAAATGAGCGATTCACAGGGTATGCTGTTGACGAATCGAGAGTGGCAGTGCAGAGGGAGATGCCGGTTCCCGCGAAGGTGAAAAGGGCTGCACCTCATGCGAGACTAAAAACTCAGACGGTGTTCCAGAAGATTTCTCAAACTCGAGACTACAGTGCGGACAAAGTATGTTCAGTAAGTTTAAGGCGTAGTACGTGTATAAGAATGTAATATACAATTCAACTGTATCGTGACGTGCTACTTGTAGCAAATGCTCTAATTATTGTTAACATATCGTTGTGTAATCCGCAGATAACTATAATTTGTAAGCATTTGACGTTCTTGCAAGCCAAGATGAACAACGACACTACAATGTATCCATTCAATATTTTTCCCTAACACCTTTCCAGTAAGGAGACCAGAGAATTTACAAAGAAATAAACATTTCGATCAATCTGCATCTTTAGAGTTTGGATTGCAACGAAGTTTGTTAGTGTTTCTAAATTGAATGTTACAAATAAAATCGAGGTTGTTAGAAATATATTCAACGCGCTCACTCAACTGCTTCCCGCGCGCCCTCTAATCTATTCTTTTCTCGATGTATGTTTCTTCTTTGTCCAACCACGCTCTGCTACCACGTGTATATGTACAGAAAGAAAGGCATGTATTATACAAAATAAGGTGAAGAGGTTTAATAGGACAACCTGAAGATCCTTCGGGAACATAAGGATTAACAAAATCAAACAGGTTATGGGCCCAGTAGCGTAAATTCGTTACGAACGGAAAACCTAACCTCAAGTGCCAATTTAACCTAAAAAGTGCCACGTGTTCGCGATCAAGAACCTATTATACAAATAGTTAATCATGAGTCACAACACTCAAATAGACAAATTAACTAAAGATAATTATGATACTTTCTATCTGTGGCCAGCTTAACCAAAAATGGAAAGAAGGTTATATTTGTGGACGACAAAGCAACAATACGGAATGCTGAAGGGCAAATAGTTGCAGTAGCCCCAAAGGTAGGAAACTTATATTTTCTGAAACCTTCACCAATCTCATTCAAGGCAACTACGCCTGAAATAGAAGAGACAGCGAACATGGCAGAAACCTCTAATGAACTATGGCATTTGAGATATGGACATCTCAATGCAGCAGACTTGAAGAGTTTAATATCCGAACAAATGGTGAAGGGTTTGACGATGAACCTGAACAATAATATGCTCACCTGTGAAACCTGCATAAAGGGTAAGCAAACTAAAATTCCATTCACTCCATCGACCCATAAGAGCAAACAACCACTTGAATTGATACATTCAGACGTTTGTGGGCTGATGCGTACCACATCTATTGGTGGGGCAAAATATTTTGCTAGCTTTATAGACGACAAAGCAAGGTGGACGAAGATATGCTTCTTAAAGTCAAAGGATCAAGTGAAAGAAGCTATTAAAGAATTCAAGGCTCTAGCTGAAAATGAAATTGATAAAAAGATCAAGACCTTAAGAACGGATAATGGATTCGAATATTGCGGTAAGGAGTTCAGCAAACAACTAAGTGAGTGGGGAATTAAGCATGAAAGAACTGTTGCATACACGCCACAACAAAGTGGTGTCGCTGAGAGGTTGAATAGAACGCTCGTCGAAATGGCAAGATGTATATTAATACACGCTGATCTACCAAAGAAATTCTGGGCATAAGCGATAAATACCTCGATGCACATAAGGAACTGATCTGCTACCAAGGCTTTGAAGGATGTCACACAGTACGAATGTTGGTTTGGAAAGAAGCCTGACGTATCACATTTTAGGATTTTTGGATGCAAAGCATACGCTTTAGAAAATACGCCTAGGATAGGATAGAGGATTGGATACGATAGGGGACATTACAGCAAAGAGGATAGGATATGCTAGAGGATACGATATTATAGAGGATAGGATAGGATAGAGGATCGGATAGGATAGAGGATTGGATAGGATAGAGGATAGGGTAGGATAGAGGATAGGATAGGATACAGGGTAGGATAGGATAGAGGATAGGATAGGATAGAGGATAGGACATAGGATTGGATAGGATAGAGGATAGGATGGAATAGAGGATCGGATAGGATAGGATAGAGGATAGGGTAGGGGATTGGATAGGATAGAGGATAGGAGACGATACAGTATAGGATAGGGGATTGGATAGGATAGAGGATAGGATAGGATTGAGGATAGGATAGGATACAGGATAGGATAGGAAAGAGGATAGGATAGGATAGGATAGAGGATACTGCAAGGGATTGGATAGGATAGAGGATAGGAGACCATAGAGGATAGGATAGGATAGGGGATAGGATAGGATATAGGATTGGATAGGATAGAGGATAGGATAGGATAGAGGATTGGATAGGATAGAGGGTAGGATAGGATAAAGGATAGGATAGAGGATTGGATAGTATAAAGGATAGGAGAGGATAGAGGATACGATAGGATTGAGAATAGGATAGGATTGTGGATAGGATAGTATAGAGCAGACGATAGAGGAAAGGTTAGGATAGAGGATAGGATACGATAGAGGATAGGATAGGATAGGATACAGAATAGGATAGGATAGATGATAGGATCGCATAGAGGATAGGATAGAGGATTGGATAGGATAGAGGATAGGATAGGTTAGATGATAGGATCGCATAGAGGATAGGATAGGGGATTGGATAGGATAGCGGATAGGATAGGATAGATGATAGGATAAGATAGAGAATAGGATAGGATAGAGGATAGGATTGGATTGAGGATAGGATAGGATAGAGCAGACGATAGAGGAAAGGTTAGGATAGAGGATAGGATAGGGTAGAGAATAGGATAGGATAGATGATATTATTGGATAGAGGATACGATATTGTAGAGGATAGGATAGGATAGAGGATCGGATAGGATAGGATAGAGGATAGGATAGGGGATTGGATAGGATAGAGCATAGGATACGATAGAGGAGAGGATAGGATAGGATACAGAATAGGATAGGATAGATGATAGGATCGCATAGAGGATAGGATAGGGGATTGGATAGGATAGAGGATAGATAGGATAGAAGATAGGATAGGGGATTGGATAGGATAGAGGACAGGAGATGATAGAGGATAGGATAGGATAGAGGATAGGATAGGATAGGATAGAGGATAGGATACGATAGAGGTTAGGATAGATGATATTATAGGATAGTGGACAGGATAGGATAGAGGATACGATATTACACAGGATAGGATAGGATAGAGGACAGGATAGGATAGAGGACAGGATAGGATTCAGGATAGGATAGGATAGAGGATAGGACAGGATAGGATACAGAATAGGTTAGGGTAGATGATATTATAGGATAGATCACAGGATAGGATAGAGGATCCGATATTATAGAGGATAGGATAGGATAGAGGATAGGATAGAGGATAGGATAGAGGATAGGATAGAGGATAGGATAGAGGATAGGATAGAGGATAGGATAGGATAGAGCATAGGATAGGATAGAGGATACGATAGGGGATTGGACAGTATAGATGATAATATAGGAAAGAGGAGAGGATATGATAGAGGATACGATATTATAGAGGATAGGATAGGATAGAGGATCGGATAGGATAGCGTAGAGGATCGTATAGGATAGGATAGAGGATCGGATAGGATAGGATAGAGGATAGGATAGGGGATTGGATAGGATCGAGGACAGGAGACGATTGACGATAGGATAGGATAGAGGATCGGATAGGATAGGGTAGATGATAGGATAGGGGATTGGATAGGATAGAACACAGGAGACGATAGCGGATAGGATAGAATAGGATAGAGGATAGGATAGGATTGAGGATAGGATACGATAGAGAATAGGATAGAGGATAGGATAGGATAGAGGATAGGATATAGGATTGGATAGGATAGAGGATTGAATACGATAGAGGATCGGATAGGATAGGATAGATGATAGGATAGGGGATTGGATAGGATAGAACACAGGAGACGATAGCGGATAGGATATGATACAGGATAGGATAGTATAGAGGATAGGATAGGATAGAGTATAGGATAGGATTGAGGATAGGATAGGGTTGAGGATAGGATAGGGTGGAGGATAGGATAGGATAGAGGATAGGATATAGGATTGAATAGGATAGAGGATAGGGTAGGATAGAGGATAGGATAGTTTAGAGGGTAGGATAGGATAGAGGATAGGATAGGATAGAGGATAGGACATAGGATTGGATAGGATAGAGGATAGGATGGAATAGAGGATCGGATAGGATAGGATAGAGGATAGGGTAGGGGATTGGATAGGATAGAGGATAGGATAGGATTGAGGATAGGATAGGATACAGGATAGGATAGGAAAGAGGATAGGATAGGATAGGATAGAGGATACTGTAAGGGATTGGATAGGATAGAGGATAGGAGACCATAGAGGATAGGATAGGATAGGGGATAGGATAGGATATAGGATTGGATAGGATAGAGGATAGGATAGGATAGAGGATTGGATAGGATAGAGGGTAGGATAGGATAAAGGATAGGATAGAGGATTTAATAGTATAAAGGATAGGAGAGGATAGAGGATAGGATAGGATTGAGAATAGGATAGGATAGTGGATAGGATAGTATAGAGCAGACGATAGAGGAAAGGTTAGGATAGAGGATAGGATACGATAGAGGATAGGATAGGATAGGATACAGAATAGGATAGGATAGATGATAGGATCGCATAGAGGATAGGATAGAGGATTGGATAGGATAGAGGATAGGATAGGTTAGATGATAGGATCGCATAGAGGATAGGATAGGGGATTGGATAGGATAGCGGATAGGATAGGATAGATGATAGGATAAGATAGAGAATAGGATAGGATAGAGGATAGGATTGGATTGAGGATAGGATAGGATAGAGCAGACGATAGAGGAAAGGTTAGGATAGAGGATAGGATAGGGTAGAGAATAGGATAGGATAGATGATATTATTGGATAGAGGATACGATATTGTAGAGGATAGGATAGGATAGAGGATCGGATAGGATAGGATAGAGGATAGGATAGGGGATTGGATAGGATAGAGCATAGGATACGATAGAGGAGACGATAGGATAGGATACAGAATAGGATAGGATAGATGATAGGATCGCATAGAGGATAGGATAGGGGATTGGATAGGATAGAGGATAGATAGGATAGAAGATAGGATAGGGGATTGGATAGGATAGAGGACAGGAGATGATAGAGGATAGGATAGGATAGAGGATAGGATAGGATAGGATAGAGGATAGGATACGATAGAGGTTAGGATAGATGATATTATAGGATAGTGGACAGGATAGGATAGAGGATACGATATTACACAGGATAGGATAGGATAGAGGACAGGATAGGATAGAGGACAGGATAGGATTCAGGATAGGATAGGATAGAGGATAGTACAGGATAGGATACAGAATAGGTTAGGGTAGATGATATTATAGGATAGATCACAGGATAGGATAGAGGATCCGATATTATAGAGGATAGGATAGGATAGAGGATAGGATAGAGGATAGGATAGAGGATAGGATAGAGGATAGGATAGAGGATAGGATAGAGGATAGGATAGGATAGAGCATAGGATAGGATAGAGGATACGATAGGGGATTGGACAGTATAGATGATAATATAGGAAAGAGGAGAGGATATGATAGAGGATACGATATTATAGAGGATAGGATAGGATAGAGGATCGGATAGGATAGCGTAGAGGATCGTATAGGATAGGATAGAGGATCGGATAGGATAGGATAGAGGATAGGATAGGGGATTGGATAGGATCGAGGACAGGAGACGATTGACGATAGGATAGGATAGAGGATCGGATAGGATAGGGTAGATGATAGGATAGGGGATTGGATAGGATAGAACACAGGAGACGATAGCGGATAGGATAGAATAGGATAGAGGATAGGATAGGATTGAGGATAGGATACGATAGAGAATACGATAGAGGATAGGATAGGATAGGGGATAGGATATAGGATTGGATAGGATAGAGGATTGAATACGATAGAGGATCGGATAGGATAGGATAGATGATAGGATAGGGGATTGGATAGGATAGAACACAGGAGACGATAGCGGATAGGATATGATACAGGATAGGATAGTATAGAGGATAGGATAGGATAGAGTATAGGATAGGATTGAGGATAGGATAGGGTTGAGGATAGGATAGGGTGGAGGATAGGATAGGATAGAGGATAGGATATAGGATTGAATAGGATAGAGGATAGGGTAGGATAGAGGATAGGATAGTTTAGAGGGTAGGATAGGATAGAGGATAGGATAGGATAGAGGATAGGACATAGGATTGGATAGGATAGAGGATAGGATGGAATAGAGGATCGGATAGGATAGGATAGAGGATAGGGTAGGGGATTGGATAGGATAGAGGATAGGATAGGATTGAGGATAGGATAGGATACAGGATAGGATAGGAAAGAGGATAGGATAGGATAGGATAGAGGATACTGTAAGGGATTGGATAGGATAGAGGATAGGAGACCATAGAGGATAGGATAGGATAGGGGATAGGATAGGATATAGGATTGGATAGGATAGAGGATAGGATAGGATAGAGGATTGGATAGGATAGAGGGTAGGATAGGATAAAGGATAGGATAGAGGATTTAATAGTATAAAGGATAGGAGAGGATAGAGGATAGGATAGGATTGAGAATAGGATAGGATAGTGGATAGGATAGTATAGAGCAGACGATAGAGGAAAGGTTAGGATAGAGGATAGGATACGATAGAGGATAGGATAGGATAGGATACAGAATAGGATAGGATAGATGATAGGATCGCATACAGGATAGGATAGAGGATTGGATAGGATAGAGGATAGGATAGGTTAGATGATAGGATCGCATAGAGGATAGGATAGGGGATTGGATAGGATAGCGGATAGGATAGGATAGATGATAGGATAAGATAGAGAATAGGATAGGATAGAGGATAGGATTGGATTGAGGGTAGGATAGGATAGAGCAGACGATAGAGGAAAGGTTAGGATAGAGGATAGGATAGGGTAGAGAATAGGATAAGATAGATGATATTATTGGATAGAGGATACGATATTGTAGAGGATAGGATAGGATAGAGGATCGGATAGGATAGGATAGAGGATAGGATAGGGGATTGGATAGGATAGAGCATAGGATACGATAGAGGATAGGATAGGATAGGATACAGAATAGGATAGGATAGATGATAGGATCGCATAGAGGATAGGATAGGGGATTGGATAGGATAGAGGATAGGATAGGATAGGATAGAGGATAGGATACGATAGAGGTTAGGATAGATGATATTATAGGATAGTGGACAGGATAGGATAGAGGATACGATATTATACAGGATAGGATAGGGTAGAGGACAGGGTAGGATAGAGGACAGGATAGGATTCAGGATAGGATAGGATAGAGGATAGGACAGGATAGGATTCAGAATAGGTTAGGGTAGATGATATTATAGGATAGATCACAGGATAGGATAGAGGATCCGATATTATAGAGGATAGGATAGGATAGAGGATAGGATAGAGGATAGGATGGTGGATAGGACACGATACGGGATAGGATAGGATAGGATAGAGAATAGAATAGGAAAGATGATATTATAGGATTGAGGATAGGATAGGATAGGGTATTGGATAGGATACAGGATAGGAGACGATAGAGGTTAGGATACGGTAGAGGATAGGATAGGATAGAGAATATTATAGGATAGATGATATTAAAGGCAAGAGGATAGGATATGATAGAGGCTACGATATTATTGAGGATAGGATAGAATAGAGGATCGGACTGGATAGGATAGGATAGAGGATAGGATAGGGGATTGGTTAGGATTGGGGATTGGATAGGATAGAGGATAGGATAGGGGATTGGTTAGGATAGAGGACAGGAGCCGATAGAGGATAGGATAGATGATTGGATAGGATAGAGGACAGGAGACGATAGAGGATAGGATAGGATAGAGGATAGGATAGCATAGAGGAAAGGATAGAGGATAGGATAGAGGGTTGGATAGGATAGAGGATATTATAGGGAAGAGGATAGGATATGATAGAGAATACGATATTATAGAGGATAGGATAGGATAGAGGATAGGATAGGATAGAGGATAGGATAGGATAGAGGATCGGATAGGATAGGATAGATGATAGGATAGTTGATTGGATAGGATAGAGGATAGGATACGATACGGGGTAGGATAGGATAGGATAGAGAATAGAATAGGAAAGATAATATTATAGGATTGAGGATAGGATAGGATAGTGGATAGGTTAAAGGATTGGATAGAATAGAGGATAGGATATTGGATTGGATAGGATAGAGGATAGGATACGATAGAGGATAGGATAGGATAGAGAAGAGGATAGAGGATAGGATAGGATAGAGGACAGCATAGGATTGAGGATAGGATAGAGGATTGTATAGGATATAGGACACGGTTCGATAGAGGATAGGATAGGATAGAGGATAGGATAGGATAGAGAATAGGACAGGAAAGAGGATAGGATAGGATTGAGGATAGGATAGGATAGAGGCTAGGATAGGATAGAGGATAGGATAGGATGGAGGATAGGATAGGATAGAGGATAGGATAGGATAGAGGATAGGATAGGATAGAGGATAGGATAGAATAGAGGATAGGATATGATGGATGATGGGATATGTCAGGGGATAGGATAGTATAGAGTATAGGATTGGAGAGAGAATAGGATAGGATTGGGATAGATAGATAGGATAGATAATAGAGGATAGGATAGGATAGAGGATAGGATAGGATAGAGGATAGGATAGGATAGAGGATAGGATAGGATAGAGGATAGGATAGGATAGAGGATAGGATAGGATGGATGATAGGATAGGATAGAGGATAGGATAGGATAGAGGATAGGATAGGATAGAGGATAGGATAGAATAGAGGATAGGATAGGATAGAGGATAGGATAGGATAGAGGATAGGATAGGATAGGATAGAAGAGAGGATAGGATAGAGGAGAGGATAGGATAGAGGATAGGATAGGATAGAGGATAGGATAGGATAGAGGATAGGATAGAGGATAGGATAGGATAAAGGGTAGGATAGGATAGAGGATAGGATAGGATAGAGGATAGGATAGGATAGAGGATAGGATAGGATAGAGGATAGGATAGGATAGAGGATAGGATAGGATAGATGATATTATATGATAGATGCTACGATATTATAGAGGTTACGATAGGATAGAGGATAGGATAGGATAGAGGATAGGATATTATAGAGGATAGGATAGGATAGAGGATCGGATAGGATAGGATATAGGACAGTGGACGATAGAGGATAAGATAGCGTATTGGATAGGATAGAGGACAGGATACGATAGAGGATAGGATAGGATAGAGGATAGGAGACGATAGAGGATAGGATAGATGATTGGATAGGATAGAGGACAGGAGACGATAGAGGATAGGATAGGATAGAGGAAAGGATAGAGGATAGGATAGAGGGTTGGATAGGATAGAGGATATTATAGGGAAGAGGATAGGATATGATAGAGAATACGATATTATAGAGGATAGGATAGGATCGAGGATCGGGTAGGATAGAGGATAGGATAGGATAGAGGATAGGATAGAGGATAGGATAGGATAGAGGATAGGATAGGACTGAAGATGGGATAGGATTGAGGATAGGATAGGATAGAGGATAGGATAGAGGATATGATAGGATAGAGGATGGGATAGGATAGAGGATACGATAGGATAGAGGATAGGATAGCATAGTGGATTGGATAGGATGCAGGATAGGATAGGATAGAGGATAGTATAGGATAGAGTATAGGATATGATAGGATAGAGGATGGGATAGGATAGAGGATAGGATAGGATGGAGGATAGAGGATAGGATAGAGGATAGCATAGAGGATAGGATAGGATAGAGGATAGGATAGGATAGAGGATAGGATAGGATAGAGGATAGGGTAGGATAGAGGATAGGACAGGATAGAGGATTGGATAGGATAGAGGGTTTGGTAGAATTGGGATAGGATACAGGATAGGATAGGATAGAGGATAGGATAGGATAGAGAATGGGATAGGATAGAGGATATTATAGTGTAGAGGATAGGATAGGATAGAGGATACGATATGATAGAGGATAGGAAAGAGGATAGGATATAATACAGTATAGGATAGGATTGAGTATAGGATGGGTTAGAGGATGGATATGGGATTGGATAGGATAGAAGATAGGATAGGATAGAGGATAGGATAGGATAGAGGATAGAGGATAGAGGATAGGATAGGATAGAGGATAGGATAGAGGATAGGATAGGATAGGGGATAGGATAGGATAGAGGATAGGATAGGATAGAGGATAGGATAGGATAGAGGATAGGATAGGATAGAGGATAGGATAGGATAGAGGATAGGATAGGATACAGGATAGGATAGGATAGAGGATAGGATAGGATAGAGGATAGGATACAGGATAGGATAGGATAGGGGATAGGATAGGATAGAGGATAGGATAGGATAGAGAATAGGATAGGATAGAGGATAGGATAGAGGATAGGATAGAGGATAGGATAGGATAGAGGATAGGATAGGATAGAGGATAGGATAGGATAGAGGATAGGATAGGATAGAGGATAGGATAGGATAGGGGATAGGATAGGATAGAGGATAGGATAGGATAGAGAATAGGATAGGATAGAGGATAGGATAGAGGATAGGATAGGATAGAGGATAGGATAGGATAGAGGATAGGATAGGATAGATAATAGGATAGGATAGAGGATAGGATAGGATAGAGGATAGGATAGGATAGAGGATAGGATAGGATAGAGGATAGGATAGGATAGAGGAGAGGATAGGATAGAGGATAGGATAGGATAGAGGATATTATAGGATAGAGGATAGGATAGGATAGAGGATATTATACGATAGACGTTAGGATAGGATAGAGGATGGGATAGGATAGATGATATTATAGGATAGAGTTTAGGATAGGATAGAGGATAGGACAGGATAGAGGATAGGATAGGATAGAGGATAGGATAGGATAGAGGATAGGATAGGATAGAGGATAGGATAGGATAGAGGATAGGATACGATAGAGGATAGGATAGGATAGAGGATAGGATACAGGATAGGATAGGATAGGGGATAGGATAGGATAGAGGATAGGATAGGATAGAGAATAGGATAGGATAGAGGATAGGATAGAGGATAGGATAGGATAGAGGATAGGATAGGATAGAGGATAGGATAGGATAGAGGATAGGATAGGATAGAGGATAGGATAGGATAGAGGATAGGATAGGATAGAGGATAGGATAGGATAGAGGAGAGGATAGGATAGAGGATAGGATAGGATAGAGGATATTATAGGATAGAGGATAGGATAGGATAGAGGATATTATACGATAGACGTTAGGATAGGATAGAGGATGGGATAGGATAGATGATATTATAGGATAGAGTTTAGGATAGGATAGAGGATAGGACAGGATAGAGGATAGGATAGGATAGAGGATAGGATAGGATAGAGGATAGGATAGGATAGAGGATAGGATAGGATAGAGGATAGGATAGGATAGAGGATAGGATAGAATAGAGGATAGGATAGGATAGAGGATAGGATAGGATAGAGGATAGGATAGGATAGGATAGAAGAGAGGATAGGATAGAGGAGAGGATAGGATAGAGGATAGGATAGAGGATAGGATAGGATAGAGGATAGGATAGGATAGAGGATAGGATAGGATAGAGGATAGGATAGGATAGAGGATAGGATAGGATAGAGGATAGGATAGGATAGAGGATACGATATTATACAGGATAGGATAGGATAGAGGACAGGATAGGATTCAGGATAGGATATAATAGGATAGGATAGAGGATAGGATAGGGGATTGGTTAGGATAGGGGATTGAATAGGATAGAGGATAGGAGACGATAGTGGATAGGATAGGGGATTGGATAGGATAGAGGACAGGAGACGATAGAGGATAGGATAGGATAGAGGATAGGATAGGATAGAGGATAGGATAGAATAGAGGATAGGATAGGATAGAGGATAGGATAGGATAGAGGATAGGATAGGATAGGATAGAAGAGAGGATAGGATAGAGGAGAGGATAGGATAGAGAATAGGATAGGATAGAGGATAGTATAGAGGATAGGATAGGATAGAGGATAGGATAGGATAGAGGATAGGATAGGATAGATAATAGGATAGGATAGAGGATAGGATAGGATAGATGATAGGATAGGATAGAGGATAGGATAGGATAGAGGATAGGATAGGATAGAGGAGAGGATAGGATAGAGGATAGGATAGGATAGAGGATATTATAGGATAGAGGATAGGATAGGATAGAGGATATTATACGATAGACGTTAGGATAGGATAGAGGATGGGATAGGATAGATGATATTATAGGATAGAGTTTAGGATAGGATAGAGGATAGGACAGGATAGAGGATAGGATAGGATAGAGGATAGGATAGGATAGAGGATAGGATAGGATAGAGGATAGGATAGGATAGAGGATAGGATAGGATAGAGGATAGGATACGATAGAGGATAGGATAGGATAGAGGATAGGATACAGGATAGGATAGGATAGGGGATAGGATAGGATAGAGGATAGGATAGGATAGAGAATAGGATAGGATAGAGGATAGGATAGAGGATAGGATAGGATAGAGGATAGGATAGGATAGAGGATAGGATAGGATAGAGGATAGGATAGGATAGAGGATAGGATAGGATAGAGGATAGGATAGGATAGAGGAGAGGATAGGATAGAGGATAGGATAGGATAGAGGATATTATAGGATAGAGGATAGGATAGGATAGAGGATATTATACGATAGACGTTAGGATATGATAGAGGATGGGATAGGATAGATGATATTATAGGATAGAGTTTAGGATAGGATAGAGGATAGGACAGGATAGAGGATAGGATAGGATAGAGGATAGGATAGGATAGAGGATAGGATAGGATAGAGGATAGGATAGGATAGAGGATAGGATAGGATAGAGGATAGGATAGAATAGAGGATAGGATAGGATAGAGGATAGGATAGGATAGGATAGAAGAGAGGATAGGATAGAGGAGAGGGTAGGATAGAGGATAGGATAGAGGATAGGATAGGATAGAGGATAGGATAGGATAGAGGATAGGATAGGATAGAGGATAGGATAGGATAGAGGATAGGATAGAGGATAGGATAGGATAGAGGATAGGATAGGACTGAAGATGGGATAGGATTGAGGATAGGATAGGATAGAGGATAGGATAGAGGATATGATAGGATAGAGGATGGGATAGGATAGAGGATACGATAGGATAGAGGATAGGATAGCATAGTGGATTGGATAGGATGCAGGATAGGATAGGATAGAGGATAGTATAGGATAGAGTATAGGATATGATAGGATAGAGGATGGGATAGGATAGAGGATAGGATAGGATGGAGGATAGAGGATAGGATAGAGGATAGCATAGAGGATAGGATAGGATAGAGGATAGGATAGGATAGAGGATAGGATAGGATAGAGGATAGGGTAGGATAGAGGATAGGACAGGATAGAGGATTGGATAGGATAGAGGGTTTGGTAGAATTGGGATAGGATACAGGATAGGATAGGATAGAGGATAGGATAGGATAGAGAATGGGATAGGATAGAGGATATTATAGTGTAGAGGATAGGATAGGATAGAGGATACGATATGATAGAGGATAGGAAAGAGGATAGGATATAATACAGTATAGGATAGGATTGAGTATAGGATGGGTTAGAGGATGGATATGGGATTGGATAGGATAGAAGATAGGATAGGATAGAGGATAGGATAGGATAGAGGATAGAGGATAGAGGATAGGATAGGATAGAGGATAGGATAGAGGATAGGATAGGATAGGGGATAGGATAGGATAGAGGATAGGATAGGATAGAGGATAGGATAGGATAGAGGATATTATAGGATAGAGGATAGGATAGGATAGAGGATATTATACGATAGACGTTAGGATAGGATAGAGGATGGGATAGGATAGATGATATTATAGGATAGAGTTTAGGATAGGATAGAGGATAGGACAGGATAGAGGATAGGATAGGATAGAGGATAGGATAGGATAGAGGATAGGATAGGATAGAGGATAGGATAGGATAGAGGATAGGATAGGATAGAGGATAGGATAGAATAGAGGATAGGATAGGATAGAGGATAGGATAGGATAGAGGATAGGATAGGATAGGATAGAAGAGAGGATAGGATAGAGGAGAGGATAGGATAGAGGATAGGATAGAGGATAGGATAGGATAGAGGATAGGATAGGATAGAGGATAGGATAGGATAGAGGATAGGATAGGATAGAGGATAGGATAGGATAGAGGATAGGATAGGATAGAGGATACGATATTATACAGGATAGGATAGGATAGAGGACAGGATAGGATTCAGGATAGGATATAATAGGATAGGATAGAGGATAGGATAGGGGATTGGTTAGGATAGGGGATTGAATAGGATAGAGGATAGGAGACGATAGTGGATAGGATAGGGGATTGGATAGGATAGAGGACAGGAGACGATAGAGGATAGGATAGGATAGAGGATAGGATAGGATAGAGGATAGGATAGAATAGAGGATAGGATAGGATAGAGGATAGGATAGGATAGAGGATAGGATAGGATAGGATAGAAGAGAGGATAGGATAGAGGAGAGGATAGGATAGAGAATAGGATAGGATAGAGGATAGTATAGAGGATAGGATAGGATAGAGGATAGGATAGGATAGAGGATAGGATAGGATAGATAATAGGATAGGATAGAGGATAGGATAGGATAGAGGATAGGATAGGATAGAGGATAGGATAGGATAGAGGATAGGATAGGATAGAGGAGAGGATAGGATAGAGGATAGGATAGGATAGAGGATATTATAGGATAGAGGATAGGATAGGATAGAGGATATTATACGATAGACGTTAGGATAGGATAGAGGATGGGATAGGATAGATGATATTATAGGATAGAGTTTAGGATAGGATAGAGGATAGGACAGGATAGAGGATAGGATAGGATAGAGGATAGGATAGGATAGAGGATAGGATAGGATAGAGGATAGGATAGGATAGAGGATAGGATAGGATAGAGGATAGGATACGATAGAGGATAGGATAGGATAGAGGATAGGATACAGGATAGGATAGGATAGGGGATAGGATAGGATAGAGGATAGGATAGGATAGAGAATAGGATAGGATAGAGGATAGGATAGAGGATAGGATAGGATAGAGGATAGGATAGGATAGAGGATAGGATAGGATAGAGGATAGGATAGGATAGAGGATAGGATAGGATAGAGGATAGGATAGGATAGAGGAGAGGATAGGATAGAGGATAGGATAGGATAGAGGATATTATAGGATAGAGGATAGGATAGGATAGAGGATATTATACGATAGACGTTAGGATATGATAGAGGATGGGATAGGATAGATGATATTATAGGATAGAGTTTAGGATAGGATAGAGGATAGGACAGGATAGAGGATAGGATAGGATAGAGGATAGGATAGGATAGAGGATAGGATAGGATAGAGGATAGGATAGGATAGAGGATAGGATAGGATAGAGGATAGGATAGAATAGAGGATAGGATAGGATAGAGGATAGGATAGGATAGGATAGAAGAGAGGATAGGATAGAGGAGAGGGTAGGATAGAGGATAGGATAGAGGATAGGATAGGATAGAGGATAGGATAGGATAGAGGATAGGATAGGATAGAGGATAGGATAGGATAGAGGATACGATATTATACAGGATAGGATAGGATAGAGGACAGGATAGGATTCAGGATAGGATATAATAGGATAGGATAGAGGATAGGATAGGGGATTGGTTAGGATAGGGGATTGAATAGGATAGAGGATAGGAGACGATAGTGGATAGGATAGGGGATTGGATAGGATAGAGGACAGGAGACGATAGAGGATAGGATAGGATAGAGGATAGGATAGGATAGAGGATAGGATAGAATAGAGGATAGGATAGGATAGAGGATAGGATAGGATAGAGGATAGGATAGGATAGGATAGAAGAGAGGATAGGATAGAGGAGAGGATAGGATAGAGGATAGGATAGGATAGAGGATAGGATAGGATAGAGGATAGGATAGAGGATAGGATAGGATAGAGGGTAGGATAGGATAGAGGATAGGATAGGATAGAGGATAGGATAGGATAGAGGATAGGATAGGATAGAGGATAGGATAGGATAGAGGATAGGATAGGATAGAGGATAGGATAGGATAGAGGATAGGATAGGATAGAGGATAGGATAGGATAGATGATATTATATGATAGAGGCTACGATATTATAGAGGTTACGATAGGATAGAGGATAGGATAGGATAGAGGATAGGATATTATAGAGGATAGGATAGGATAGAGGATCGGATAGGATAGGATATAGGACAGTAGACGATAGAGGATAAGATAGGGTATTGGATAGGATAGAGGACAGGAGACGATAGAGGATAGGATAGGATAGAGGAAAGGATAGAGGATAGGATAGAGGATTGGATAGGATAGAGGATATTATAGGGAAGAGGATAGGATATGATAGAGAATACGATATTATAGAGGATAGGATAGGATCGAGGATCGGATAGGACAGAGGATTGGATAGGATAGAGGATAGGATAGGATAGAGGATAGGATATAGGATAGGATAGGATAGAGGATAGGATAGCATAGAGGAAAGGATAGAGGATAGGATAGAGGGTTGGATTGGATAGAGGATATTATAGGGAAGAGGATAGGATATGATAGAGAATACGATATTATAGAGGATAGGATAGGATAGAGGATAGGATAGGATAGAGGATCGGATAGGATAGGATAGATGATAGGATAGTTGATTGGATAGGATAGAGGATAGGATACGATACGGGGTAGGATAGGATAGGATAGAGAATAGAATAGGAAAGATAATATTATAGGATTGAGGATAGGATAGGATAGTGGATAGGTTAAAGGATTGGATAGAATAGAGGATAGGATATTGGATTGGATAGGATAGAGGATAGGATACGATAGAGGATAGGATAGGATAGAGAAGAGGATAGAGGATAGGATAGGATAGAGGACAGCATAGGATTGAGGATAGGATAGAGGATTGTATAGGATATAGGACACGGTTCGATAGAGGATAGGATAGGATAGGGGATAGGGTAGAGGATAGGATAGAGGATAGGATAGGATAGAGGATAGGATAGAGGATAGGATAGGATAGAGGGTAGGATAGGATAGAGGATAGGATAGGATAGAGGATAGGATAGGATAGAGGATAGGATAGGATAGAGGATAGGATAGGATAGTGGATAGGATAGGATAGAGGATAGGATAGGATAGGATAGAGAATAGGATAGGATAGAGGATAGGATAGAGGATAGAATAGGATAGAGGATAGGATAGGATAGAGGATAGGATAGGATAGAGGATAGGATAGGACTGAAGATGGGATAGGATTGAGGATAGGATACGATAGAGGATAGGATAGAGGATATGATAGGATAGAGGATGGGATAGGATAGAGGATACGATAGGATAGAGGATAGGATAGCATAGTGGATTGGATAGGATGCAGGATAGGATAGGATAGAGGATAGTATAGGATAGAGTATAGGATATGATAGGATAGAGGATGGGATAGGATAGAGGATAGGATAGGATAGAGGATAGAGGATAGGATAGAGGATAGAGGATAGGATAGAGGATAGCATAGAGGATAGGATAGGATAGAGGGTAGGGTAGAATTTGGATAGGATACAGGATAGGATTGGATAGAGAAGAGGATAGGATAGAGGATATTATAGGGTAGAGGATAGGATAGGATAGAGGATACGATATGATAGAGGATAGGAAAGAGTATAGGATATAATACAGTATAGGATAGGATTGAGTATAGGATGGGATAGAGGATAGGATAGGGTATTGGATAGGATAGAGGATAGGATAGGATAGAGGACAGGATAGGATTCAGGATAGGATAGGATAGAGGATAGTACAGGATAGGATACAGAATAGGTTAGGGTAGATGATATTATAGGATAGATCACAGGATAGGATAGAGGATCTGATATTATAGAGGATAGGATAGGATAGAGGATAGGATAGAGGATAGGATGGAGGATAGGACACGATACGGGATAGGATAGGATAGGATAGAGAATAGAATAGGAAAGATGATATTATAGGATTGAGGATAGGATAGGATAGGGTATTGGATAGGATACAGGATAGGAGACGATAGAGGTTAGGATACGGTAGAGGATAGGATAGGATAGAGAATATTATAGGATAGATGATATTAAAGGCAAGAGGATAGGATATGATAGAGGCTACGATATTATACAGGATAGGATAGGATAGAGGATCGGATAGGATAGGATAGAGGATAGGATAGAGGATAGGATAGAGGATAGGATAGAGGATAGGATAGAGGATAGGATAGGATAGAGCATAGGATAGGATAGAGGATACGATAGGGGATTGGACAGTATAGATGATAATATAGGAAAGAGGAGAGGATGTGATAGAGGATACGATATTATAGAGGATAGTATAGGATAGAGGATCGGATAGGATAGCGTAGAGGATCGAATAGGATAGGATAGAGGATCGGATAGGATAGGATAGAGGATAGGATAGGGGATTAGATAGGATCGAGGACAGGAGACGATTGAGGATAGGATAGGATAGAGGATCGGATAGGATAGGGTAGATGATAGGATAGGGGATTGGATAGAATAGAACACAGGAGACGATAGCGGATAGGATATGATACAGGATAGGATAGTATAGAGGATAGGATAGGATAGAGTATAGGATAGGATTGATGATAGGATAGGGTTGAGGATAGGATAGGGTGGAGGATAGGATAGGATAGAGGATAGGATATAGGATTGAATAGGATAGAGGAGAGGATACGATACGGGATAGAGAATAGAATAGGAAAGATGATATTAGAGGATTGAGGACAGGATAGGATAGTGGATTGGATAGGATAGAGGACAGCATAGGATTGAGGATAGGATAGAGGATTGTATAGGATATAGGACACGGTTCGATAGAGGATAGGATAGGATAGGGGATAGGGTAGAGGATAGGATAGAGGATAGGATAGAGGATAGGATAGGATAGAGGGTAGGATAGGATAGAGGATAGGATAGGATAGAGGATAGGATAGGATAGAGGATAGGATAGGATAGAGGATAGGATAGGATAGTGGATAGGATAGGATAGAGGATAGGATAGGATAGGATAGAGGATAGAATAGGATAGAGGATAGGATAGGATAGAGGATAGGATAGGATAGAGGATAGGATAGGACTGAAGATGGGATAGGATTGAGGATAGGATACGACAGAGGATAGGATAGAGGATATGATAGGATAGAGGATGGGATAGGATAGAGGATACGATAGGATAGAGGATAGGATAGCATAGTGGATTGGATAGGATGCAGGATAGGATAGGATAGAGGATAGTATAGGATAGAGTATAGGATATGATAGGATAGAGGATGGGATAGGATAGAGGATAGGATAGGATAGAGGATAGAGGATAGGATAGAGGATAGCATAGAGGATAGGATAGGATAGAGGGTAGGGTAGAATTTGGATAGGATACAGGATAGGATAGGATAGAGAATAGGATAGGATAGAGGATAGGATAGAGGATAGGATAGGATAGAGGATAGGATAGGATAGAGGATAGGATAGGATAGAGGATAGGATAGAATAGGGGATAGGATAGGATAGTGGATAGGATAGGATAGAGGATAGGATAGAATAGAGGATAGGTTAGGATAGAGGGTAGGATAGGATAGAGGATAGGATAAAAACCCCCACTTCCCTCTTGCGAAATCCAGAAATTAGCAGAATTTTAGCATTTCTTAGCGTTTTTTCGTCACTTTCAGACGATTTTAGATAATTCGAAGCGATTTTAGAATTTTTCCCGTCGATCGCACGAGATTTCTTCAAAAATTCTTACAATTTTGCGAATTTCGTCAAATTTTCGTAGCTAGTAGGTAGAGCGAATATCGTAGCCGCTAAGTAGATTTCTGCGGACCTCGGCGATTCTGTGCGAATTTTAGATAAGATAGGTTAGGTTAATAGAAAAAATTAGAATTACAACTGTTTGTGTTGGTTTTTTTTGGTTTTTGGTTAATAAGGTTTAGCTAGTAAATTTTTAGAGTTTAGGTTTTAGATTTGTAATCTTAGGGTTAATCTCGAGTTTAGTTACTTTAAGTGTTAGTATATATAAAATAGATTAAGTTTAAGCGAATCGATTAGATTAAATTAAATTAAGTACATGCGCGACCAGCGATAATAGATTTTTAACGATTTTGTAGAAATTGAAAAGTTAAATAGAGGCAAATACCTTTAAAAAAAAAAAAAAAAAGGATAGAGGATAGGATAGAGGATAGGATAGGATAGAGGGTAGGGTAGAATTTGGATAGGATACAGGATAGGATAGGATAGAGAAGAGGATAGGATACAGGATATTGTAGGGTAGAGGATAGGATAGGATAGAGGATACGATATGATAGAGGATAGGAAAGAGGATAGGATATAATACAGTATAGGATAGGATTGAGTATAGGATGGGATAGAGGATAGGATAGGGTATTGGATATGATAGAGGGTAGGATAGGATAGAGGATAGGATAGGATAGAGGATAGGATAGGATAGATGTTAGGATAGGGGATTGGATAGGATAGACGATAGGATAGGATAGAGGATAGGATAGGATAGCGGATAGGATAGGATGGACTATAGGATAGAATGGAGAATAGGATAGTGTAGAGGATAGGATAGGATAGAGGATAGGATAGGATAGAGGATAGGACAGGACAGAGTATAGGATAGGATAGAGGACACGATAGGATAGAGGATAAGATAGCATAGTGGATTGGATAGGATGCAGGATAGGATTGAGGATAGGATAGGATAGAGGATTGGATAGGATAGAGGATATTATATGATAGACAATAGGATAGGATAGCGGATGGGATAGGATACAGGATAGGATAGGGTAAAGGATAGGATAGGTTAGGGGATAGTAGAGGGTAGAGAATAGGATAGGATATGATAGAGGATAGGATAGGATAGAGGATGGGATAGGATAGAGGATACGATAGGATAGAGGATAGGATAGGATAGAGGATAGGATAGGATAGAGTATAGGACAGGACAGAGGATATGATAGGATAGAGGATGGGATAGGATAGAGGATACGATAGGATAGAGGATAGGATAGCATAGTGGATTGGATAGGATGCAGGATAGGATTGAGGATAGGATAGGATAGAAGATTGGATAGGATACAGGATAGGATAGGATAGAGAATAGTACAGGATAGAGTATAGGATATGATAGGATAGAGGATAGGATAGGATTGAGGATGGGATAGGATAGAGGATAGGATAGGATAGAGGATAGGATAGGATAGAGGATACGATATTATACAGGATAGGATAGGATAGAGGACAGGATAGGATTCAGGATAGGATATAATAGGATAGGATAGAGGATAGGATAGGGGATTGGTTAGGATAGGGGATTGAATAGGATAGAGGATAGGAGACGATAGTGGATAGGATAGGGGATTGGATAGGATAGAGGACAGGAGACGATAGAGGATAGGATAGGATAGAGGATAGGATAGGATAGAGGATAGGATAGAATAGAGGATAGGATAGGATAGAGGATAGGATAGGATAGAGGATAGGATAGGATAGAGGATAGGATACGATAGAGGATAGGATAGGATAGAGGATAGGATACAGGATAGGATAGGATAGGGGATAGGATAGGATAGAGGATAGGATAGGATAGAGAATAGGATAGGATAGAGGATAGGATAGAGGATAGGATAGGATAGAGGATAGGATAGGATAGAGGATAGGATAGGATAGAGGATAGGATAGGATAGAGGATAGGATAGGATAGAGGATAGGATAGGATAGAGGATAGGATAGGATAGAGGAGAGGATAGGATAGAGGATAGGATAGGATAGAGGATATTATAGGATAGAGGATAGGATAGGATAGAGGATATTATACGATAGACGTTAGGATAGGATAGAGGATGGGATAGGATAGATGATATTATAGGATAGAGTTTAGGATAGGATAGAGGATAGGACAGGATAGAGGATAGGATAGGATAGAGGATAGGATAGGATAGAGGATAGGATAGGATAGAGGATAGGATAGGATAGAGGATAGGATAGGATAGAGGATAGGATAGAATAGAGGATAGGATAGGATAGAGGATAGGATAGGATAGATAATAGGATAGGATAGGATAGAAGAGAGGATAGGATAGAGGAGAGGATAGGATAGAGGATAGGATAGAGGATAGGATAGGATAGAGGATAGGATAGGATAGAGGATAGGATAGGATAGAGGATAGGATAGGATAGAGGATACGATATTATACAGGATAGGATAGGATAGAGGACAGGATAGGATTCAGGATAGGATATAATAGGATAGGATAGAGGATAGGATAGGGGATTGGTTAGGATAGGGGATTGAATAGGATAGAGGATAGGAGACGATAGTGGATAGGATAGGGGATTGGATAGGATAGAGGACAGGAGACGATAGAGGATAGGATAGGATAGAGGATAGGATAGGATAGAGGATAGGATAGAATAGAGGATAGGATAGGATAGAGGATAGGATAGGATAGAGGATAGGATAGGATAGGATAGAAGAGAGGATAGGATAGAGGAGAGGATAGGATAGAGAATAGGATAGGATAGAGGATAGTATAGAGGATAGGATAGGATAGAGGATAGGATAGGATAGAGGATAGGATAGGATAGATAATAGGATAGGATAGAGGATAGGATAGGATAGAGGATAGGATAGGATAGAGGATAGGATAGGATAGAGGATAGGATAGGATAGAGGAGAGGATAGGATAGAGGATAGGATAGGATAGAGGATATTATAGGATAGAGGATAGGATAGGATAGAGGATATTATACGATAGACGTTAGGATAGGATAGAGGATGGGATAGGATAGATGATATTATAGGATAGAGTTTAGGATAGGATAGAGGATAGGACAGGATAGAGGATAGGATAGGATAGAGGATAGGATAGGATAGAGGATAGGATAGGATAGAGGATAGGATAGGATAGAGGATAGGATAGGATAGAGGATAGGATACGATAGAGGATAGGATAGGATAGAGGATAGGATACAGGATAGGATAGGATAGGGGATAGGATAGGATAGAGGATAGGATAGGATAGAGAATAGGATAGGATAGAGGATAGGATAGAGGATAGGATAGGATAGAGGATAGGATAGGATAGAGGATAGGATAGGATAGAGGATAGGATTGGATAGAGGATAGGATAGGATAGAGGATAGGATAGGATAGAGGAGAGGATAGGATAGAGGATAGGATAGGATAGAGGATATTATAGGATAGAGGATAGGATAGGATAGAGGATATTATACGATAGACGTTAGGATAGGATAGAGGATGGGATAGGATAGATGATATTATAGGATAGAGTTTAGGATAGGATAGAGGATAGGACAGGATAGAGGATAGGATAGGATAGAGGATAGGATAGGATAGAGGATAGGATAGGATAGAGGATAGGATAGGATAGAGGATAGGATAGGATAGAGGATAGGATAGAATAGAGGATAGGATAGGATAGAGGATAGGATAGGATAGGATAGAAGAGAGGATAGGATAGAGGAGAGGGTAGGATAGAGGATAGGATAGAGGATAGGATAGGATAGAGGATAGGATAGGATAGAGGATAGGATAGGATAGAGGATAGGATAGGATAGAGGATACGATATTATACAGGATAGGATAGGATAGAGGACAGGATAGGATTCAGGATAGGATATAACAGGATAGGATAGAGGATAGGATAGGGGATTGGTTAGGATAGGGGATTGAATAGGATAGAGGATAGGAGACGATAGTGGATAGGATAGGGGATTGGATAGGATAGAGGACAGGAGACGATAGAGGATAGGATAGGATAGAGGATAGGATAGGATAGAGGATAGGATAGAATAGAGGATAGGATAGGATAGAGGATAGGATAGGATAGAGGATAGGATAGGATAGGATAGAAGAGAGGATAGGATAGAGGAGAGGATAGGATAGAGGATAGGATAGGATAGAGGATAGGATAGGATAGAGGATAGGATAGAGGATAGGATAGGATAGAGGGTAGGATAGGATAGAGGATAGGATAGGATAGAGGATAGGATAGGATAGAGGATAGGATAGGATAGAGGATAGGATAGGATAGAGGATAGGATAGGATAGAGGATAGGATAGGATAGATGATAGGATAGGATAGAGGATAGGATAGGATAGAGGACAGGATAGGATTCAGGATAGGATATAATAGGATAGAGGATAGGATAGGGGATTGGTTAGGATAGGGGATTGAATAGGATAGAGGATAGGAGACGATAGTGGATAGGATAGGGGATTGGATAGGATAGAGGACAGGAGACGATAGAGGATAGGATAGGATAGAGGATAGGATAGGATAGAGGATAGGATAGAATAGAGGATAGGATAGGATAGAGGATAGGATAGGATAGAGGATAGGATAGGATAGGATAGAAGAGAGGATAGGATAGAGGAGAGGATAGGATAGAGGATAGGATAGGATAGAGGATAGGATAGGATAGAGGATAGGATAGAGGATAGGATAGGATAGAGGGTAGGATAGGATAGAGGATAGGATAGGATAGAGGATAGGATAGGATAGAGGATAGGATAGGATAGAGGATAGGATAGGATAGAGGATAGGATAGGATAGAGGATAGGATAGGATAGAGGATAGGATAGGATGGAGGATAGGATAGGATAGATGATATTATATGATAGAGGCTACGATATTATAGAGGTTACGATAGGATAGAGGATAGGATAGGATAGAGGATAGGATATTATAGAGGATAGGATAGGATAGAGGATCGGATAGGATAGGATATAGGACAGTAGACGATAGAGGATAAGATAGGGTATTGGATAGGATAGAGGACAGGAGACGATAGAGGATAGGATAGGATAGAGGAAAGGATAGAGGATAGGATAGAGGATTGGATAGGATAGAGGATATTATAGGGAAGAGGATAGGATATGATAGAGAATACGATATTATAGAGGATAGGATAGGATCGAGGATCGGATAGGACAGAGGATTGGATAGGATAGAGGATAGGATAGGATAGAGGATAGGATATAGGATAGGATAGGATAGAGGATAGGATAGCATAGAGGAAAGGATAGAGGATAGGATAGAGGGTTGGATAGGATAGAGGATATTATAGGGAAGAGGATAGGATATGATAGAGAATACGATATTATAGAGGATAGGATAGGATAGAGGATAGGATAGGATAGAGGATCGGAGAGGATAGGATAGATGATAGGATAGTTGATTGGATAGGATAGAGGATAGGATACGATACGGGGTAGGATAGGATAGGATAGAGAATAGAATAGGAAAGATAATATTATAGGATTGAGGATAGGATAGGATAGTGGATAGGTTAAAGGATTGGATAGAATAGAGGATAGGATATTGGATTGGATAGGATAGAGGATAGGATACGATAGAGGATAGGATAGGATAGAGAAGAGGATAGAGGATAGGATAGGATAGAGGACAGCATAGGAATGAGGATAGGATAGAGGATTGTATAGGATATAGGACACGGTTCGATAGAGGATAGGATAGGATAGGGGATAGGGTAGAGGATAGGATAGAGGATAGGATAGGATAGAGGATAGGATAGAGGATAGGATAGGATAGAGGGTAGGATAGGATAGAGGATAGGATAGGATAGAGGATAGGATAGGATAGAGGATAGGATAGGATAGAGGATAGGATAGGATAGTGGATAGGATAGGATAGAGGATAGGATAGGATAGGATAGAGAATAGGATAGGATAGAGGATAGGATAGAGGATAGAATAGGATAGAGGATAGGATAGGATAGAGGATAGGATAGGATAGAGGATAGGATAGGACTGAAGATGGGATAGGATTGAGGATAGGATACGATAGAGGATAGGATAGAGGATATGATAGGATAGAGGATGGGATAGGATAGAGGATACGATAGGATAGAGGATAGGATAGCATAGTGGATTGGATAGGATGCAGGATAGGATAGGATAGAGGATAGTATAGGATAGAGTATAGGATATGATAGGATAGAGGATGGGATAGGATAGAGGATAGGATAGGATAGAGGATAGAGGATAGGATAGAGGATAGAGGATAGGATAGAGGATAGCATAGAGGATAGGATAGGATAGAGGGTAGGGTAGAATTTGGATAGGATACAGGATAGGATTGGATAGAGAAGAGGATAGGATAGAGGATATTATAGGGTAGAGGATAGGATAGGATAGAGGATACGATATGATAGAGGATAGGAAAGAGTATAGGATATAATACAGTATAGGATAGGATTGAGTATAGGATGGGATAGAGGATAGGATAGGGTATTGGATAGGATAGAGGATAGGATAGGATAGAGGACAGGATAGGATTCAGGATAGGATAGGATAGAGGATAGTACAGGATAGGATACAGAATAGGTTAGGGTAGATGATATTATAGGATAGATCACAGGATAGGATAGAGGATCTGATATTATAGAGGATAGGATAGGATAGAGGATAGGATAGAGGATAGGATGGAGGATAGGACACGATACGGGATAGGATAGGATAGGATAGAGAATAGAATAGGAAAGATGATATTATAGGATTGAGGATAGGATAGGATAGGGTATTGGATAGGATACAGGATAGGAGACGATAGAGGTTAGGATACGGTAGAGGATAGGATAGGATAGAGAATATTATAGGATAGATGGTATTAAAGGCAAGAGGATAGGATATGATAGAGGCTACGATATTATACAGGATAGGATAGGATAGAGGATCGGATAGGATAGGATAGAGGATAGGATAGAGGATAGGATAGAGGATAGGATAGAGGATAGGATAGAGGATAGGATAGGATAGAGCATAGGATAGGATAGAGGATACGATAGGGGATTGGACAGTATAGATGATAATATAGGAAAGAGGAGAGGATGTGATAGAGGATACGATATTATAGAGGATAGTATAGGATAGAGGATCGGATAGGATAGCGTAGAGGATCGAATAGGATAGGATAGAGGATCGGATAGGATAGGATAGAGGATAGGATAGGGGATTAGATAGGATCGAGGACAGGAGACGATTGAGGATAGGATAGGATAGAGGATCGGATAGGATAGGGTAGATGATAGGATAGGGGATTGGATAGAATAGAACACAGGAGACGATAGCGGATAGGATATGATACAGGATAGGATAGTATAGAGGATAGGATAGGATAAAGTATAGGATAGGATTGATGATAGGATAGGGTTGAGGATAGGATAGGGTGGAGGATAGGATAGGATAGAGGATAGGATATAGGATTGAATAGGATAGAGGAGAGGATACGATACGGGATAGAGAATAGAATAGGAAAGATGATATTAGAGGATTGAGGACAGGATAGGATAGTGGATTGGATAGGATAGAGGACAGCATAGGTTTGAGGATAGGATAGAGGATTGTATAGGATATAGGACACGGTTCGATAGAGGATAGGATAGGATAGGGGATAGGGTAGAGGATAGGATAGAGGATAGGATAGAGGATAGGATAGGATAGAGGGTAGGATAGGATAGAGGATAGGATAGGATAGAAGATAGGATAGGATAGAGGATAGGATAGCATAGTGGATTGGATAGGATGCAGGATAGGATAGGATAGAGGATAGTATAGGATAGAGAATAGGATATGATAGGATAGAGGATGGGATAGGATAGAGGATAGGATAGGATAGAGGATAGAGGATAGGATAGAGGATAGCATAGAGGATAGGATAGGATAGAGGGTAGGGTAGAATTTGGATAGGATACAGGATAGGATAGGATAGAGAATAGGATAGGATAGAGGATAGGATAGAGGATAGGATAGGATAGAGGATAGGATAGGATAGAGGATAGGATAGGATAGAGGATAGGATAGGATAGGGGATAGGATAGGATAGTGGATAGGATAGGATAGAGGATAGGATAGAATAGAGGATAGGTTAGGATAGAGGGTAGGATAGGATAGAGGATAGGATAGAGGATAGGATAGGATAGAGGGTAGGGTAGAATTTGGATAGGATACAGGATAGGATAGGATAGAGAAGAGGATATGATACAGGATATTGTAGGGTAGAGGATAGGATAGGATAGAGGATACGATATGATAGAGGATAGGAAAGAGGATAGGATATAATACAGTATAGGATAGGATTGAGTATAGGATGGGATAGAGGATAGGATAGGGTATTGGATATGATAGAGGGTAGGATAGGATAGAGGATAGGATAGGATAGAGGATAGGATAGGATAGATGTTAGGATAGGGGATTGGATAGGATAGACGATAGGATAGGATAGAGGATAGGATAGGATAGCGGATAGGATAGGATGGACTATAGGATAGAATGGAGAATAGGATAGTGTAGAGGATAGGATAGGATAGAGGATAGGATAGGATAGAGGATAGGACAGGACAGAGTATAGGATAGGATAGAGGATACGATAGGATAGAGGATAAGATAGCATAGTGGATTGGATAGGATGCAGGATAGGATTGAGGATAGGATAGGATAGAGGATTGGATAGGATAGAGGATATTATATGATAGACAATAGGATAGGATAGCGGATGGGATAGGATACAGGATAGGATAGGGTAAAGGATAGGATAGGTTAGGGGATAGTAGAGGGTAGAGAATAGGATAGGATATGATAGAGGATAGGATAGGATAGAGGATGGGATAGGATAGAGGATACGATAGGATAGAGGATAGGATAGGATAGAGGATAGGATAGGATAGAGTATAGGACAGGACAGAGGATATGATAGGATAGAGGATGGGATAGGATAGAGGATACGATAGGATAGAGGATAGGATAGCATAGTGGATTGGATAGGATGCAGGATAGGATTGAGGATAGGATAGGATAGAAGATTGGATAGGATACAGGATAGGATAGGATAGAGAATAGTACAGGATAGAGTATAGGATATGATAGGATAGAGGATAGGATAGGATAGAGGATGGGATAGGATAGAGGATAGGATAGGATAGGATAGAGGATAGGATAGGATAGATAAGAGGATAGGATAGAGGATAGGATAGGATAGAGGATAGGATACAGGATAGGATAGGATAGGGGATAGGATAGGATAGATGATAGGATAGGATAGAGAATAGGATAGGATAGAGGATAGGATAGGATAGAGGATAGGATAGGATAGAGGATGGGATAGGATAGAGGATAGGATAGGATAGAGGATAGAGGATAGGATAGGATAGAGGATAGGATAGGATAGAGGATAGTATAGGATAGAGGATAGTATAGGATAGAGAATAGGATAGGATAGGATAGAGGATATTATACGATAGACGATAGGATAGGATAGAGGATGGGATAGGATAGATGATATTATAGGATAGAGTTTAGGATAGGATAGAGGATAGGACAGGATAGAGGATAGGATAGGATAGAGGATAGGATAGGATAGAGGATAGGATAGGATAGAGGATAGGATAGGAAAGAGGATAGGATAGGATAGAGGATAGGATAGGATAGAGGATAGGATAGGATAGAGAATAGGATAGGATAGAGGATAGGATAGGATAGATGATAGGATAGGATAGAGAATAGGATAGGATAGAGGATAGGATAGGATAGAGGATAGGATAGGATAGAGGATAGGATAGGATAGAGAATAGGATAGGATAGTGGATAGGATAGGATAGAGGATAGGATAGAATAGAGGATAGGTTAGGATAGAGGGTAGGATAGCATAGAGGATAGGATAGAGGATAGGATAGGATAGAGGGTAGGGTAGAATTTGTATAGGATACAGGATAGGATAGGATAGAGAAGAGGATAGGATAGAGGATATTATAGGGTAGAGGATAGGATAGGATAGAGGATACGATATGATAGAGGATAGGAAAGAGGATAGGATATAATACAGTATAGGATAGGATTGAGTATAGGATGGGATAGAGGATAGGATAGGGTATTGGATAGGATAAAGGATAGGATAGGATAGAGGATAGGATAGGATAGAAGATAGGATAGGATACAGGATAGGATAGGATAGAGGATAGGATAGGATACAGGATAGGATAGGATAGAGGATAGGATAGGATAGAGGGTAGGGTAGAATTTGGATAGGATACAGGATAGGATAGGATAGAGAAGAGGATAGGATACAGGATATTGTAGGGTAGAGGATAGGATAGGATAGAGGATACGATATGATAGAGGATAGGAAAGAGGATAGGATATAATACAGTATAGGATAGGATTGAGTATAGGATGGGATAGAGGATAGGATAGGGTATTGGATAGGATAGAGGGTAGGATAGGATAGAGGATAGGGTAGGATAGAGGATAGGATAGGATAGATGTTAGGATAGGGGATTGGATAGGATAGACGATAGGATAGGATAGAGGATAGGATAGGATAGCGGATAGGATAGGATGGACTATAGGATAGAATGGAGAATAGGATAGGGTAGAGGATAGGATAGGATAGAGGATAGGATAGGATAGAGGATAGGACAGGACAGAGTATAGGATAGGATAGAGGATACGATAGGATAGAGGATAAGATAGCATAGTGGATTGGATAGGATGCAGGATAGGATTGAGGATAGGATAGGATAGAGGATTGGATAGGATAGAGGATATTATATGATAGACAATAGGATAGGATAGCGGATGGGATAGGATACAGGATAGGATAGGGTAAAGGATAGGATAGGTTAGGGGATAGTATAGGGTAGAGAATAGGATAGGATATGATAGAGGATAGGATAGGATAGAGGATGGGATAGGATAGAGGATACGATAGGATAGAGGATAGGAAAGAGTATAGGATATAATACAGTATAGGATAGGATTGAGTATAGGATGGGATAGAGGATAGGATAGGGTATTGGATAGGATAGAGGATAGGATAGGATAGAGGACAGGATAGGATTCAGGATAGGATAGGATAGAGGATAGTACAGGATAGGATACAGAATAGGTTAGGGTAGATGATATTATAGGATAGATCACAGGATAGGATAGAGGATCTGATATTATAGAGGATAGGATAGGATAGAGGATAGGATAGAGGATAGGATGGAGGATAGGACACGATACGGAATAGGATAGGATAGGATAGAGAATAGAATAGGAAAGATGATATTATAGGATTGAGGATAGGATAGGATAGGGTATTGGATAGGATACAGGATAGGAGACGATAGAGGTTAGGATACGGTAGAGGATAGGATAGGATAGAGAATATTATAGGATAGATGGTATTAAAGGCAAGAGGATAGGATATGATAGAGGCTACGATATTATACAGGATAGGATAGGATAGAGGATCGGATAGGATAGGATAGAGGATAGGATAGAGGATAGGATAGAGGATAGGATAGAGGATAGGATAGAGGATAGGATAGGATAGAGCATAGGATAGGATAGAGGATACGATAGGGGATTGGACAGTATAGATGATAATATAGGAAAGAGGAGAGGATGTGATAGAGGATACGATATTATAGAGGATAGTATAGGATAGAGGATCGGATAGGATAGCGTAGAGGATCGAATAGGATAGGATAGAGGATCGGATAGGATAGGATAGAGGATAGGATAGGGGATTAGATAGGATCGAGGACAGGAGACGATTGAGGATAGGATAGGATAGAGGATCGGATAGGATAGGGTAGATGATAGGATAGGGGATTGGATAGAATAGAACACAGGAGACGATAGCGGATAGGATATGATACAGGATAGGATAGTATAGAGGATAGGATAGGATAAAGTATAGGATAGGATTGATGATAGGATAGGGTTGAGGATAGGATAGGGTGGAGGATAGGATAGGATAGAGGATAGGATATAGGATTGAATAGGATAGAGGAGAGGATACGATACGGGATAGAGAATAGAATAGGAAAGATGATATTAGAGGATTGAGGACAGGATAGGATAGTGGATTGGATAGGATAGAGGACAGCATAGGATTGAGGATAGGATAGAGGATTGTATAGGATATAGGACACGGTTCGATAGAGGATAGGATAGGATAGGGGATAGGGTAGAGGATAGGATAGAGGATAGGATAGAGGATAGGATAGGATAGAGGGTAGGATAGGATAGAGGATAGGATAGGATAGAAGATAGGATAGGATAGAGGATAGGATAGCATAGTGGATTGGATAGGATGCAGGATAGGATAGGATAGAGGATAGTATAGGATAGAGAATAGGATATGATAGGATAGAGGATGGGATAGGATAGAGGATAGGATAGGATAGAGGATAGAGGATAGGATAGAGGATAGCATAGAGGATAGGATAGGATAGAGGGTAGGGTAGAATTTGGATAGGATACAGGATAGGATAGGATAGAGAATAGGATACGATAGAGGATAGGATAGAGGATAGGATAGGATAGAGGATAGGATAGGATAGAGGATAGGATAGGATAGAGGATAGGATAGGATAGGGGATAGGATAGGATAGTGGATAGGATAGGATAGAGGATAGGATAGAATAGAGGATAGGTTAGGATAGAGGGTAGGATAGGATAGAGGATAGGATAGAGGATAGGATAGGATAGAGGGTAGGGTAGAATTTGGATAGGATACAGGATAGGATAGGATAGAGAAGAGGATATGATACAGGATATTGTAGGGTAGAGGATAGGATAGGATAGAGGATACGATATGATAGAGGATAGGAAAGAGGATAGGATATAATACAGTATAGGATAGGATTGAGTATAGGATGGGATAGAGGATAGGATAGGGTATTGGATATGATAGAGGGTAGGATAGGATAGAGGATAGGATAGGATAGAGGATAGGATAGGATAGATGTTAGGATAGGGGATTGGATAGGATAGACGATAGGATAGGATAGAGGATAGGATAGGATAGCGGATAGGATAGGATGGACTATAGGATAGAATGGAGAATAGGATAGTGTAGAGGATAGGATAGGATAGAGGATAGGATAGGATAGAGGATAGGACAGGACAGAGTATAGGATAGGATAGAGGATACGATAGGATAGAGGATAAGATAGCATAGTGGATTGGATAGGATGCAGGATAGGATTGAGGATAGGATAGGATAGAGGATTGGATAGGATAGAGGATATTATATGATAGACAATAGGATAGGATAGCGGATGGGATAGGATACAGGATAGGATAGGGTAAAGGATAGGATAGGTTAGGGGATAGTAGAGGGTAGAGAATAGGATAGGATATGATAGAGGATAGGATAGGATAGAGGATGGGATAGGATAGAGGATACGATAGGATAGAGGATAGGATAGGATAGAGGATAGGATAGGATAGAGTATAGGACAGGACAGAGGATATGATAGGATAGAGGATGGGATAGGATAGAGGATACGATAGGATAGAGGATAGGATAGCATAGTGGATTGGATAGGATGCAGGATAGGATTGAGGATAGGATAGGATAGAAGATTGGATAGGATACAGGATAGGATAGGATAGAGAATAGTACAGGATAGAGTATAGGATATGATAGGATAGAGGATAGGATAGGATAGAGGATGGGATAGGATAGAGGATAGGATAGGATAGGATAGAGGATAGGATAGGATAGATAAGAGGATAGGATAGAGGATAGGATAGGATAGAGGATAGGATACAGGATAGGATAGGATAGGGGATAGGATAGGATAGATGATAGGATAGGATAGAGAATAGGATAGGATAGAGGATAGGATAGGATAGAGGATAGGATAGGATAGAGGATGGGATAGGATAGAGGATAGGATAGGATAGAGGATAGAGGATAGGATAGGATAGAGGATAGGATAGGATAGAGGATAGTATAGGATAGAGGATAGTATAGGATAGAGAATAGGATAGGATAGGATAGAGGATATTATACGATAGACGATAGGATAGGATAGAGGATGGGATAGGATAGATGATATTATAGGATAGAGTTTAGGATAGGATAGAGGATAGGACAGGATAGAGGATAGGATAGGATAGAGGATAGGATAGGATAGAGGATAGGATAGGATAGAGGATAGGATAGGAAAGAGGATAGGATAGGATAGAGGATAGGATAGGATAGAGGATAGGATACGATAGAGAATAGGATAGGATAGAGGATAGGATAGGATAGATGATAGGATAGGATAGAGAATAGGATAGGATAGAGGATAGGATAGGATAGAGGATAGGATAGGATAGAGGATAGGATAGGATAGAGAATAGGATAGGATAGTGGATAGGATAGGATAGAGGATAGGATAGAATAGAGGATAGGTTAGGATAGAGGGTAGGATAGCATAGAGGATAGGATAGAGGATAGGATAGGATAGAGGGTAGGGTAGAATTTGTATAGGATACAGGATAGGATAGGATAGAGAAGAGGATAGGATAGAGGATATTATAGGGTAGAGGATAGGATAGGATAGAGGATACGATATGATAGAGGATAGGAAAGAGGATAGGATATAATACAGTATAGGATAGGATTGAGTATAGGATGGGATAGAGGATAGGATAGGGTATTGGATAGGATAAAGGATAGGATAGGATAGAGGATAGGATAGGATAGAAGATAGGATAGGATACAGGATAGGATAGGATAGAGGATAGGATAGGATACAGGATAGGATAGGATAGAGGATAGGATAGGATAGAGGGTAGGGTAGAATTTGGATAGGATACAGGATAGGATAGGATAGAGAAGAGGTTAGGATACAGGATATTGTAGGGTAGAGGATAGGATAGGATAGAGGATACGATATGATAGAGGATAGGAAAGAGGATAGGATATAATACAGTATAGGATAGGATTGAGTATAGGATGGGATAGAGGATAGGATAGGGTATTGGATAGGATAGAGGGTAGGATAGGATAGAGGATAGGGTAGGATAGAGGATAGGATAGGATAGATGTTAGGATAGGGGATTGGATAGGATAGACGATAGGATAGGATAGAGGATAGGATAGGATAGCGGATAGGATAGGATGGACTATAGGATAGAATGGAGAATAGGATAGGGTAGAGGATAGGATAGGATAGAGGATAGGATAGGATAGAGGATAGGACAGGACAGAGTATAGGATAGGATAGAGGATACGATAGGATAGAGGATAAGATAGCATAGTGGATTGGATAGGATGCAGGATAGGATTGAGGATAGGATAGGATAGAGGATTGGATAGGATAGAGGATATTATATGATAGACAATAGGATAGGATAGCGGATGGGATAGGATACAGGATAGGATAGGGTAAAGGATAGGATAGGTTAGGGGATAGTATAGGGTAGAGAATAGGATAGGATATGATAGAGGATAGGATAGGATAGAGGATGGGATAGGATAGAGGATACGATAGGATAGAGGATAGGAAAGAGTATAGGATATAATACAGTATAGGATAGGATTGAGTATAGGATGGGATAGAGGATAGGATAGGGTATTGGATAGGATAGAGGATAGGATAGGATAGAGGACAGGATAGGATTCAGGATAGGATAGGATAGAGGATAGTACAGGATAGGATACAGAATAGGTTAGGGTAGATGATATTATAGGATAGATCACAGGATAGGATAGAGGATCTGATATTATAGAGGATAGGATAGGATAGAGGATAGGATAGAGGATAGGATGGAGGATAGGACACGATACGGGATAGGATAGGATAGGATAGAGAATAGAATAGGAAAGATGATATTATAGGATTGAGGATAGGATAGGATAGGGTATTGGATAGGATACAGGATAGGAGACGATAGAGGTTAGGATACGGTAGAGGATAGGATAGGATAGAGAATATTATAGGATAGATGGTATTAAAGGCAAGAGGATAGGATATGATAGAGGCTACGATATTATACAGGATAGGATAGGATAGAGGATCGGATAGGATAGGATAGAGGATAGGATAGAGGATAGGATAGAGGATAGGATAGAGGATAGGATAGAGGATAGGATAGAGGATAGGATAGGATAGAGCATAGGATAGGATAGAGGATACGATAGGGGATTGGACAGTATAGATGATAATATAGGAAAGAGGAGAGGATGTGATAGAGGATACGATATTATAGAGGATAGTATAGGATAGAGGATCGGATAGGATAGCGTAGAGGATCGAATAGGATAGGATAGAGGATCGGATAGGATAGGATAGAGGATAGGATAGGGGATTAGATAGGATCGAGGACAGGAGACGATTGAGGATAGGATAGGATAGAGGATCGGATAGGATAGGGTAGATGATAGGATAGGGGATTGGATAGAATAGAACACAGGAGACGATAGCGGATAGGATATGATACAGGATAGGATAGTATAGAGGATAGGATAGGATAGAGTATAGGATAGGATTGATGATAGGATAGGGTTGAGGATAGGATAGGGTGGAGGATAGGATAGGATAGAGGATAGGATATAGGATTGAATAGGATAGAGGAGAGGATACGATACGGGATAGAGAATAGAATAGGAAAGATGATATTAGAGGATTGAGGACAGGATAGGATAGTGGATTGGATAGGATAGAGGACAGCATAGGATTGAGGATAGGATAGAGGATTGTATAGGATATAGGACACGGTTCGATAGAGGATAGGATAGGATAGGGGATAGGGTAGAGGATAGGATAGAGGATAGGATAGAGGATAGGATAGGATAGAGGGTAGGATAGGATAGAGGATAGGATAGGATAGAAGATAGGATAGGATAGAGGATAGGATAGGATAGAGGATAGGATAGGATAGTGGATAGGATAGGATAGAGGATAGGATAGGATAGGATAGAGGATAGAATAGGATAGAGGATAGGATAGGATAGAGGATAGGATAGGATAGAGGATAGGATAGGACTGAAGATGGGATAGGATTGAGGATAGGATACGACAGAGGATAGGATAGAGGATATGATAGGATAGAGGATGGGATAGGATAGAGGATACGATAGGATAGAGGATAGGATAGCATAGTGGATTGGATAGGATGCAGGATAGGATAGGATAGAGGATAGTATAGGATAGAGAATAGGATATGATAGGATAGAGGATGGGATAGGATAGAGGATAGGATAGGATAGAGGATAGAGGATAGGATAGAGGATAGGATAGGATAGAGGATAGAGGATAGGATAGAGGATAGCATAGAGGATAGGATAGGATAGAGGGTAGGGTAGAATTTGGATAGGATACAGGATAGGATAGGATAGAGAATAGGATAGGATAGAGGATAGGATAGAGGATAGGATAGAGGATAGGATAGGATAGAGGATAGGATAGGATAGAGGATAGGATAGGATAGAGGATAGGATAGGATAGGGGATAGGATAGGATAGTGGATAGGATAGGATAGAGGATAGGATAGAATAGAGGATAGGTTAGGATAGAGGGTAGGATAGGATAGAGGATAGGATAGAGGATAGGATAGGATAGAGGGTAGGGTAGAATTTGGATAGGATACAGGATAGGATAGGATAGAGAAGAGGATATGATACAGGATATTGTAGGGTAGAGGATAGGATAGGATAGAGGATACGATATGATAGAGGATAGGAAAGAGGATAGGATATAATACAGTATAGGATAGGATTGAGTATAGGATGGGATAGAGGATAGGATAGGGTATTGGATATGATAGAGGGTAGGATAGGATAGAGGATAGGATAGGATAGAGGATAGGATAGGATAGATGTTAGGATAGGGGATTGGATAGGATAGACGATAGGATAGGATAGAGGATAGGATAGGATAGCGGATAGGATAGGATGGACTATAGGATAGAATGGAGAATAGGATAGTGTAGAGGATAGGATAGGATAGAGGATAGGATAGGATAGAGGATAGGACAGGACAGAGTATAGGATAGGATAGAGGATACGATAGGATAGAGGATAAGATAGCATAGTGGATTGGATAGGATGCATGATAGGATTGAGGATAGGATAGGATAGAGGATTGGATAGGATAGAGGATATTATATGATAGACAATAGGATAGGATAGCGGATGGGATAGGATACAGGATAGGATAGGGTAAAGGATAGGATACAGGATAGGATAGGGTAAAGGATAGGATAGGTTAGGGGATAGTAGAGGGTAGAGAATAGGATAGGATATGATAGAGGATAGGATAGGATAGAGGATGGGATAGGATAGAGGATACGATAGGATAGAGGATAGGATAGGATAGAGGATAGGATAGGATACAGGATAGGATAGGATAGAGGATAGGATAGGATAGAGGGTAGGGTAGAATTTGGATAGGATACAGGATAGGATAGGATAGAGAAGAGGATAGGATACAGGATATTGTAGGGTAGAGGATAGGATAGGATAGAGGATACGATATGATAGAGGATAGGAAAGAGGATAGGATATAATACAGTATAGGATAGGATTGAGTATAGGATGGGATAGAGGATAGGATAGGGTATTGGATAGGATAGAGGGTAGGATAGGATAGAGGATAGGGTAGGATAGAGGATAGGATAGGATAGATGTTAGGATAGGGGATTGGATAGGATAGACGATAGGATAGGATAGAGGATAGGATAGGATAGCGGATAGGATAGGATGGACTATAGGATAGAATGGAGAATAGGATAGGGTAGAGGATAGGATAGGATAGAGGATAGGATAGGATAGAGGATAGGACAGGACAGAGTATAGGATAGGATAGAGGATACGATAGGATAGAGGATAAGATAGCATAGTGGATTGGATAGGATGCAGGATAGGATTGAGGATAGGATAGGATAGAGGATTGGATAGGATAGAGGATATTATATGATAGACAATAGGATAGGATAGCGGATGGGATAGGATACAGGATAGGATAGGGTAAAGGATAGGATAGGTTAGGGGATAGTATAGGGTAGAGAATAGGATAGGATATGATAGAGGATAGGATAGGATAGAGGATGGGATAGGATAGAGGATACGATAGGATAGAGGATAGGAAAGAGTATAGGATATAATACAGTATAGGATAGGATTGAGTATAGGATGGGATAGAGGATAGGATAGGGTATTGGATAGGATAGAGGATAGGATAGGATAGAGGACAGGATAGGATTCAGGATAGGATAGGATAGAGGATAGTACAGGATAGGATACAGAATAGGTTAGGGTAGATGATATTATAGGATAGATCACAGGATAGGATAGAGGATCTGATATTATAGAGGATAGGATAGGATAGAGGATAGGATAGAGGATAGGATGGAGGATAGGACACGATACGGGATAGGATAGGATAGGATAGAGAATAGAATAGGAAAGATGATATTATAGGATTGAGGATAGGATAGGATAGGGTATTGGATAGGATACAGGATAGGAGACGATAGAGGTTAGGATACGGTAGAGGATAGGATAGGATAGAGAATATTATAGGATAGATGGTATTAAAGGCAAGAGGATAGGATATGATAGAGGCTACGATATTATACAGGATAGGATAGGATAGAGGATCGGATAGGATAGGATAGAGGATAGGATAGAGGATAGGATAGAGGATAGGATAGAGGATAGGATAGAGGATAGGATAGGATAGAGCATAGGATAGGATAGAGGATACGATAGGGGATTGGACAGTATAGATGATAATATAGGAAAGAGGAGAGGATGTGATAGAGGATACGATATTATAGAGGATAGTATAGGATAGAGGATCGGATAGGATAGCGTAGAGGATCGAATAGGATAGGATAGAGGATCGGATAGGATAGGATAGAGGATAGGATAGGGGATTAGATAGGATCGAGGACAGGAGACGATTGAGGATAGGATAGGATAGAGGATCGGATAGGATAGGGTAGATGATAGGATAGGGGATTGAATAGAATAGAACACAGGAGACGATAGCGGATAGGATATGATACAGGATAGGATAGTATAGAGGATAGGATAGGATAGAGTATAGGATAGGATTGATGATAGGATAGGGTTGAGGATAGGATAGGGTGGAGGATAGGATAGGATAGAGGATAGGATATAGGATTGAATAGGATAGAGGAGAGGATACGATACGGGATAGAGAATAGAATAGGAAAGATGATATTAGAGGATTGAGGACAGGATAGGATAGTGGATTGGATAGGATAGAGGACAGCATAGGATTGAGGATAGGATAGAGGATTGTATAGGATATAGGACACGGTTCGATAGAGGATAGGATAGGATAGGGGATAGGGTAGAGGATAGGATAGAGGATAGGATAGAGGATAGGATAGGATAGAGGGTAGGATAGGATAGAGGATAGGATAGGATAGAAGATAGGATAGGATAGAGGATAGGATAGGATAGAGGATAGGATAGGATAGTGGATAGGATAGGATAGAGGATAGGATAGGATAGGATAGAGGATAGAATAGGATAGAGGATAGGATAGGATAGAGGATAGGATAGGATAGAGGATAGGATAGGACTGAAGATGGGATAGGATTGAGGATAGGATACGACAGAGGATAGGATAGAGGATATGATAGGATAGAGGATGGGATAGGATAGAGGATACGATAGGATAGAGGATAGGATAGCATAGTGGATTGGATAGGATGCAGGATAGGATAGGATAGAGGATAGTATAGGATAGAGAATAGGATATGATAGGATAGAGGATGGGATAGGATAGAGGATAGGATAGGATAGAGGATAGAGGATAGGATAGAGGATAGCATAGAGGATAGGATAGGATAGAGGGTAGGGTAGAATTTGGATAGGATACAGGATAGGATAGGATAGAGGATAGCATAGAGGATAGGATAGGATAGAGGGTAGGGTAGAATTTGGATAGGATACAGGATAGGATAGGATAGAGAATAGGATAGGATAGAGGATAGGATAGAGGATAGGATAGAGGATAGGATAGGATAGAGGATAGGATAGGATAGAGGATAGGATAGGATAGAGGATAGGATAGGATAGGGGATAGGATAGGATAGTGGATAGGATAGGATAGAGGATAGGATAGAATAGAGGATAGGTTAGGATAGAGGGTAGGATAGGATAGAGGATAGGATAGAGGATAGGATAGGATAGAGGGTAGGGTAGAATTTGGATAGGATACAGGATAGGATAGGATAGAGAAGAGGATATGATACAGGATATTGTAGGGTAGAGGATAGGATAGGATAGAGGATACGATATGATAGAGGATAGGAAAGAGGATAGGATATAATACAGTATAGGATAGGATTGAGTATAGGATGGGATAGAGGATAGGATAGGGTATTGGATATGATAGAGGGTAGGATAGGATAGAGGATAGGATAGGATAGAGGATAGGATAGGATAGATGTTAGGATAGGGGATTGGATAGGATAGACGATAGGATAGGATAGAGGATAGGATAGGATAGCGGATAGGATAGGATGGACTATAGGATAGAATGGAGAATAGGATAGTGTAGAGGATAGGATAGGATAGAGGATAGGATAGGATAGAGGATAGGATAGGATAGAGGATAGGACAGGACAGAGTATAGGATAGGATAGAGGATACGATAGGATAGAGGATAAGATAGCATAGTGGATTGGATAGGATGCATGATAGGATTGAGGATAGGATAGGATAGAGGATTGGATAGGATAGAGGATATTATATGATAGACAATAGGATAGGATAGCGGATGGGATAGGATACAGGATAGGATAGGGTAAAGGATAGGATAGGTTAGGGGATAGTAGAGGGTAGAGAATAGGATAGGATATGATAGAGGATAGGATAGGATAGAGGATGGGATAGGATAGAGGATACGATAGGATAGAGGATAGGATAGGATAGAGGATAGGATAGGATAGAGTATAGGACAGGACAGAGGATATGATAGGATAGAGGATGGGATAGGATAGAGGATACGATAGGATAGAGGATAGGATAGCATAGTGGATTGGATAGGATGCAGGATAGGATTGAGGATAGGATAGGATAGAAGATTGGATAGGATACAGGATAGGATAGGATAGAGAATAGTACAGGATAGAGTATAGGATATGATAGGATAGAGGATAGGATAGGATAGAGGATGGGATAGGATAAAGGATAGGATAGGATAGGATAGAGGATAGGATAGGATAGATAAGAGGATAGGATAGAGGATAGGATAGGATAGAGGATAGGATACAGGATAGGATAGGATAGGGGATAGGATAGGATAGATGATAGGATAGGATAGAGAATAGGATAGGATAGAGGATAGGATAGGATAGAGGATAGGATAGGATAGAGGATGGGATAGGATAGAGGATAGGATAGGATAGAGGATAGAGGATAGGATAGGATAGAGGATAGGATAGGATAGAGGATAGTATAGGATAGAGGATAGTATAGGATAGAGAATAGGATAGGATAGGATAGAGGATATTATACGATAGACGATAGGATAGGATAGAGGATGGGATAGGATAGATGATATTATAGGATAGAGTTTAGGATAGGATAGAGGATAGGACAGGATAGAGGATAGGATAGGATAGAGGATAGGATAGGATAGAGGATAGGATAGGATAGAGGATAGGATAGGAAAGAGGATAGGATAGGATAGAGGATAGGATAGGATAGAGGATAGGATAGGATAGAGAATAGGATAGGATAGAGGATAGGATAGGATAGATGATAGGATAGGATAGAGAATAGGATAGGATAGAGGATAGGATAGGATAGAGGATAGGATAGGATAGAGGATAGGATAGGATAGAGAATAGGATAGGATAGTGGATAGGATAGGATAGAGGATAGGATAGAATAGAGGATAGGTTAGGATAGAGGGTAGGATAGCATAGAGGATAGGATAGAGGATAGGATAGGATAGAGGGTAGGGTAGAATTTGTATAGGATACAGGATAGGATAGGATAGAGAAGAGGATAGGATAGAGGATATTATAGGGTAGAGGATAGGATAGGATAGAGGATACGATATGATAGAGGATAGGATAGGATACAGGATAGGATAGGATAGGGGATAGGATAGGATAGATGATAGGATAGGATAGAGAATAGGATAGGATAGAGGATAGGATAGAGGATAGGATAGGATAGAGGATAGGATAGGATAGAGGATAGGATAGGATAGAGGATAGGATAGGATAGGGGATAGGATAGGATAGTGGATAGGTTAGGATAGAGGATAGGATAGAATAGAGGATAGGTTAGGATAGAGGGTAGGATAGGATAGAGGATAGGATAGAGGATAGGATAGGATAGAGGGTAGGGTAGAATTTGGATAGGATACAGGATAGGATAGGATAGAGAAGAGGATAGGATACAGGATATTGTAGGGTAGAGGATAGGATAGGATAGAGGATACGATATGATAGAGGATAGGAAAAAGGATAGGATATAATACAGTATAGGATAGGATTGAGTATAGGATGGGATAGAGGATAGGATAGGGTATTGGATAGGATAGAGGGTAGGATAGGATAGAGGATAGGATAGGATAGAGGATAGGATAGGATAGATGTTAGGATAGGGGATTGGATAGGATAGACGATAGGATAGGATAGAGGATAGGATAGGATAGCGGATAGGATAGGATGGACTATAGGATAGAATGGAGAATAGGATAGGGTAGAGGATAGGATAGGATAGAGGATAGGATAGGATAGAGGATAGGACAGGACAGAGTATAGGATAGGATAGAGGATACGATAGGATAGAGGATAAGATAGCATAGTGGATTGGATAGGATGCAGGATAGGATTGAGGATAGGATAGGATAGAGGATTGGATAGGATAGAGGATATTATATGATAGACAATAGGATAGGATAGCGGATGGGATAGGATACAGGATAGGATAGGTTAGGGGATAGTATAGGGTAGAGAATAGGATAGGATATGATAGAGGATAGGATAGGATAGAGGATGGGATAGGATAGAGGATACGATAGGATAGAGGATAGGATAGGATAGAGGATAGGATAGGATAGAGTATAGGACAGGACAGAGGATATGATAGGATAGAGGATGGGATAGGATAGAGGATACGATAGGATAGAGGATAGGATAGCATAGTGGATTGGATAGGATGCAGGATAGGATTGAGGATAGGATAGGATAGAAGATGGGATAGGATAGAGGATAGGATAGGATAGAGGATAGAGGATACGATAGGATAGAGGATAGGATAGGATAGAGGATAGTATAGGATAGAGGATAGTATAGGATAGAGAATAGGATAGGATAAGATAGAGGATAGGATAGGATAGAGGATAGGATAGAGAATAGGACAGGATAGAGGATAGTATAGGGGATTGGATAGGACAGAAGATAGGAGACGATAGAGGATAGGATAGGATAGAGGATATTATAGGATAGAGGAGAGGATAGGATAGAGGATAGGATAGGATAGAGGATAGGATAGGATAGAGGATAGGATAGGATAGAGAATAGGATAGGATAGAGGATAGGATAGGATAGAGGATAGGATAGGATAGAGGATAGGACAGTATAGAGGATAGGATAGGATAGAGGATAGGATAGGATAGAGGATAGGATAGGATAGAGGATAGGATAGGATAGAGGATAGGATAGGATAGAGGATAGGATAGGATAGAGGATAGTATAGGATAGAGGATAGGATAGGATAGAGGATAGGATAGAGGATAGGATAGAGGATAGGATAGGATAGAGGATAGGATAGGATAGAGGATAGGATAGGATAGAGGATAGGATAGGATAGAGGAGAGGATAGGATAGAGCATAGGATAGGATAGAGGATATTATAGGATAGAGTATAGGATAGGATAGAGGATAGGACAGGATAGAGGATAGGATAGGATAGAGGATAGGATAGGATAGAGGATAGGATAGGATAGAGGATAGGATAGGATAGAGGATAGGATAGGATAGAGGATAGGATAGGATAGAGGATAGGATAGGATAGAGAATAGGATAGGATAGAGGATAGGATAGGATAGAGGATAGGATACAGGATAGGATAGGATAGGGGATAGGATAGGATAGATGATAGGATAGGATAGAGAATAGGATAGGATAGAGGATAGGATAGGATAGAGGATAGGATAGGATAGAGGATAGGATAGGATAGAGGATAGGATAGGATAGGGGATAGGATAGGATAGAGGATAGGATAGGATAGAGAATAGGATAGGATAGAGGATAGTATAGAGGATAGGATAGGATAGAGGATAGGATAGGATAGAGGATAGGATAGGATAGAGGATAGGATAGGATAGAGAATAGGATAGGATAGTGGATAGGATAGGATAGAGGATAGGATAGAGGATAGGATAGAATAGAGGATAGGTTAGGATAGAGGGTAGGATAGGATAGAGGATAGGATAGAGGATAGGATATGATAGAGGGTAGGGTAGAATTTGTATAGGATACAGGATAGGATAGGATAGAGAAGAGGATAGGATAGAGGATATTATAGGGTAGAGGATAGGATAGGATAGAGGATACGATATGATAGAGGATAGGAAAGAGGATAGGATATAATACAGTATAGGATAGGATTGAGTATAGGATGGGATAGAGGATAGGATAGGGTATTGGATAGGATAAAGGATAGGATAGGATAGAGGATAGGATAGGATAGAGGATAGGATAGAGAATAGGACAGGATAGAGGATAGTATAGGGGATTGAATAGGACAGAAGATAGGAGACGATAGAGGATAGGATAGGATAGAGGATAGGATAGGATAGAGAATAGTATAGGACAGAGGATAGGATTGAGGATAGATTATACGATACAGGATAGGATAGGATAGAGGATAGGATAGGATAGAGGATAGGAAAGGATAGAGGATAGGATAGAGAATAGGACAGGATAGTATAGGGGATTTCATAGGATAGAAGATAGGAGACGATAGAGGATAGTATAGGATAGAGAATAGGATAGGATAGGAATAGAGGATGGGATAGGATAGAGGCTACGATAGGATAGAGGATAGGATAGGATATAGGATAGGATAAGATAGAGGATAGGATAGGATAGAGGATAGGATAGAGAATAGGACAGGATAGAGGATAGTATAGGGGATTGGATAGGACAGAAGATAGGAGACGATAGAGGATAGGATAGGATAGAGGATAGGATAGGATAGAGGAGAGGATAGGATAGAGGATAGGATAGGATAGAGGATATTATAGGATAGAGGATAGGATAGGATAGAGGATATTATACGATAGACGATAGGATAGGATAGAGGATGGGATAGGATAGATGATATTATAGGATAGAGTTTAGGATAGGATAGAGGATAGGACAGGATAGAGGATAGGATAGGATAGAGGATAGGATAGGATAGAGGATAGGATAGGATAGAGGATAGGATAGGATAGAGAATATGATAGGATAGAGGATAGGATAGGATAGAGGATAGGATAGGATAGAGGATAGGACAGTATAGAGGATAGGATAGGATAGAGGATAGGATAGGATAGAGGATAGGATAGGATAGAGGATAGGATAGGATAGAGGATAGGATAGGATAGAGGATAGGATAGGATAGAGGATAGTATAGGATAGAGGATAGGATAGGATAGAGGATAGGATAGAGGATAGGATAGGATAGAGGATAGGATAGGATAGAGGATAGGATAGGATAGAGGATAGGATAGGATAGAGAATAGGATAGGATAGAGGATAGGATAGGATAGAGGATAGGATACAGTATAGGATAGGATAGGGGATAGGATAGGATAGATGATAGGATAGGATAGCAGAATAGGATAGGATAGAGGATAGGATAGGATAGAGGATAGGATAGGATAGAGGATAGGATAGGATAGAGGATAGGATAGGATAGGGGATAGGATAGGATAGAGGATAGGATAGGATAGAGAATAGGATAGGATAGAGGATAGTATAGAGGGATAGGATAGGATAGAGGATAGGATAGGATAGAGGATAGGATAGGATAGAGGATAGGATAGGATAGAGAATAGGATAGGATAGATGATATTATAGGATAGAGGATAGGATAGGATAGAATACAGGATAGGACAGAGGGTAGGATAGGATAGAGAATGGGATAGGATAGAGGATATTATAGAGTAGAGGATAGGATAGGATAGAGGATACGATATGATAGAGGGTAGGAAAGAGGATAGGATATAATACAGTATAGGATAGGATTGAGTATAGGATGGGTAGAGGATGGATATGGGATTGGATAGGATAGAAGATAGGATAGGATAGAGGATAGGATAGGATAGAGGATAGAGGATAGAGGATAGGATAGGATAGAGGGTAGGATAGAGGATAGGATAGAGGATAGGATAGAGGATAGGATAGAGGATAGGATAGGATAGGGGATAGGATAGGATAGAGGATAGGATAGGATAGAGAATAGGATAGGATAGAGGATAGGATAGAGGATAGGATAGGATAGAGGATAGGATAGGATAGCGGAGAGGATAGGATAGAGGATAGGATAGGATAGGATAGAGGATAGGATAGGATAGAGGATAGGATAGGATAGAGGATAGCATAGAGGATAGGATAGGATAGAGGGTAGGTAGAATTCGGATAGGATACAGGATAGGATAGGATAGAGAAGAGGATAGGATAGAGGATAGGATAAGATAGAGAATAGGATAGGATAGATGATAGGATAGGATAGAGGATAGGATAGGATAGAGGATAGGACACTATAGAGGATAGGATAGGATAGAGGATAGGATAGGATAGAGGATAGGATAGGATAGAGGATAGCATAGGATAGAGGATAGGATAGGATAGAGGATAGGATAGGATAGAGGATAGATAGGATAGAGGATAGGATAGGATAGAGGATAGGATAGGATAGGAGGATAGGATAGGATAGAGGGTACGGTAGAATTTGGATAGGATACAGGATAGGATAGGATAGAGAATGGGATAGGATAGAGGATATTATAGAGTAGAGGATAGGATAGGATAGAGGATACGATATGATAGAGGATAGGAAAGAGGATAGGACATAATACAGTATAGGATAGGATTGAGTATAGGGATGGGTTAGAGGATGGGATATGGGATTGGATAGGATAGAAGATAGGATAGGATAGAGGATAGGATAGGATAAGAGGATAGGATAGAGGATAGGATAGGATAGAGGATAGGATAGGATAGAGGATAGGATTGAGGATAGATTACACGATAGAGGATAGGATAGGATAGAGGATAGGATAGGATAGAGGATAGGATAGGATAGAGGATATGATAGGATAGAGGATAGGATAGGATAGAGGATAGGATAGGATAGGATAGAAGAGAGGATAGGATAGAGGAGAGGATAGGATAGAGGATAGGATAGCATAGTGGATTGGATAGGATGCAGGATAGGATTCAGGATAGGATAGGATACAAGATTGGATAGGATAGAGGGTAGGATAGGATAGAGGATAGTATAGGATAGAGTATAGGTTATGATAGGATAGAGGATAGGATAGGATAGAGGATGGGATAGGATAGAGGATAGGATAGGATAGAGGATAGGATAGGATAGAGGAGAGGATAGGATAGAGCATAGGATAGGATAGAGGATATTATAGGATAGAGTTTAGGATAGGATAGAGGATAGGACAGGATAGAGGATAGGATAGGATAGAGGATAGGATAGGATAGAGGATAGGATAGGATAGAGGATAGGATAGGATAGAGGATAGGATAGGATAGAGGATAGGATAGGATAGAGGATAGGATAGGATAGAGAATAGGATAGGATAGAGGATAGGATAGGATAGAGGATAGGATACAGGATAGGATAGGGTAGGGGATAGGATAGGATAGAGGATAGGATAGGATAGAGAATAGGATAGGATAGAGGATAGTATAGAGGATAGGATAGGATAGAGGATAGGATAGGATAGAGGATAGGATAGGATAGAGGATAGGATAGGATAGAGAATAGGATAGGATAGTGGATAGGATAGGATAGAGGATAGGATAGAGGATAGGATAGAATAGAGGATAGGTTAGGATAGAGGGTAGGATAGGATAGAGGATAGGATAGAGGATAGGATATGATAGAGGGTAGGGTAGAATTTGTATAGGATACAGGATAGGATAGGATAGAGAAGAGGATAGGATAGAGGATATTATAGGGTAGAGGATAGGATAGGATAGAGGATACGATATGATAGAGGATAGGAAAGAGGATAGGATATAATACAGTATAGGATAGGATAGAGGATAGGATAGGATAGAGGATAGGATAGGATAGAGGATAGGATAAAGGATAGGATAGGATAGAGGATAGGATAGGGGATAGGATAGGATAGAGGATAGGATAGGATAGAGAATAGGATAGGATAGAGGATAGTATAGAGGATAGGATAGGATAGAGGATAGGATAGGATAGAGGATAGGATAGGATAGAGGATAGGATAGGATAGAGAATAGGATAGGATAGATGATATTATAGGATAGAGGATAGGATAGGATAGAATACAGGATAGGACAGAGGTAGGATAGGATAGAGAATGGGATAGGATAGAGGATATTATAGAGTAGAGGATAGGATAGGATAGAGGATACGATATGATAGAGGGTAGGAAAGAGGATAGGATATAATACAGTATAGGATAGGATTGAGTATAGGATGGGTTAGAGGATGGATATGGGATTGGATAGGATAGAAGATAGGATAGGATAGAGGATAGGATAGGATAGAGGATAGAGGATAGAGGATAGGATAGGATAGAGGATAGGATAGAGGATAGGATAGAGGATAGGATAGAGGATAGGATAGAGGATAGGATAGGATAGGGGATAGGATAGGATAGAGGATAGGATAGGATAGAGAATAGGATAGGATAGAGGATAGGATAGAGGATAGGATAGGATAGAGGATAGGATAGGATAGCGGAGAGGATAGGATAGAGGATAGGATAGGATAGGATAGAGGATAGGATAGGATAGAGGATAGGATAGGATAGAGGATAGCATAGAGGATAGGATAGGATAGAGGGTAGGGTAGAATTCGGATAGGATACAGGATAGGATAGGATAGAGAAGAGGATAGGATAGAGGATAGGATAAGATAGAGAATAGGATAGGATAGATGATAGGATAGGATAGAGGATAGGATAGGATAGAGGATAGGACACTATAGAGGATAGGATAGGATAGAGGATAGGATAGGATAGAGGATAGGATAGGATAGAGGATAGCATAGGATAGAGGATAGGATAGGATAGAGGATAGGATAGGATAGAGGATAGGATAGGATAGAGGATAGGATAGGATAGAGGATAGGATAGGATAGAGGATAGGATAGGATAGAGGATAGGATAGGATAGAGGATAGGATAGGATAGAGGGTACGGTAGAATTTGGATAGGATACAGGATAGGATAGGATAGAGGATAGGATAGGATAGAGAATGGGATAGGATAGAGGATATTATAGAGTAGAGGATAGGATAGGATAGAGGATACGATATGATAGAGGATAGGAAAGAGGATAGGACATAATACAGTATAGGATAGGATTGAGTATAGGATGGGTTAGAGGATGGGATATGGGATTGGATAGGATAGAAGATAGGATAGGATAGAGGTTAGGATAGGATAGAGGATAGAGGATAGAGGATAGGATAGGATAGAGGATAGGATAGGATAGAGGATAGGATTGAGGATAGATTACACGATAGAGGATAGGATAGGATAGAGGATAGGATAGGATAGAGGATAGGATAGGATAGAGGATATGATAGGATAGGGGATAGGATAGGATAGAGGATAGGATAGGATAGGATAGAAGAGAGGATAGGATAGAGGAGAGGATAGGATAGAGGATAGGATAGCATAGTGGATTGGATAGGATGCAGGATAGGATTCAGGATAGGATAGGATACAAGATTGGATAGGATAGAGGGTAGGATAGGATAGAGGATAGTATAGGATAGAGTATAGGTTATGATAGGATAGAGGATAGGATAGGATAGAGGATGGGATAGGATAGAGGATAGGATAGGATAGAGGATAGGATAGGATAGAGGATAGGATAGGATAGAGGATAGGATAGGATAGAGGATAGGATAGAGGATAGGATAGGATAGAGGGTAGGGTAGAATTTGGATAGGATACAGGATAGGATAGGGTAGAGAAGAGGATGGGTTAGAGGATATTATAGGGTAGAGGATAGGATAGGATAGAGGATACGATATGATAGAGGATAGGAAAGAGGATAGGATATAATACAGTATAGGATAGGATTGAGTATAGGATGGGATAGAGGATAGGATAGAGGATAGGATAGGATAGAGGATAGGATAGGATAGAGGATAGGATAGGATAGAGGATAGGATAGGATAGGATAGAAGAGAGGATAGGATAGAGGAGAGGATAGGATAGAGGATAGGATAGAGGATAGGATAGGATAGAGGATAGGATAGCATAGTGGATTGGATAGGTTGCAGGATAGGATTGAGGATAGGATAGGATAGAAGATTGGATAGGATAGAGGATAGGATAGGATAGAGGATAGTATAGGATAGAGTATAGGATATGATAGGATAGAGGATAGGATAGGATAGAGTATGGGATAGGATAGAGGATAGGATAGGATAGAGGATAGGATAGGATAGAGAATAGGATAGGATAGAGGATAGGATTGAGGATAGATTACACGATAGAGGATAGGATAGGATAGAGGATAGGATAGGATAGAGGATAGGATAGGATAGAGGATAGGATAGGATAGAGGATAGGATAGGATAGAGGATAGGATAGGATAGAGGATAGGATAGGATAGAGGATAGGATACGATAGAGGATAGGCTAGGATAGAGGATAGGATAGGATAGAGGATAGGATAGGATAGAGGATATGATAGGATAGAGGATAGGATAGGATAGAGGATAGGATAGGATAGGATAGAAGAGAGGATAGGATAGAGGAGAGGATAGGATAGAGGATAGGATAGGATAGAGGATAGAATAGCATAGTGGATTGGATAGGATGCAGGATAGGATTCAGGATAGGATAGGATACAAGATTGGATAGGATAGAGGGTAGGATAGGATATAGGATAGTATAGGATAGAGTATAGGTTATGATAGGATAGAGGATAGGATAGGATAGAGGATGGGATAGGATAGAGGATAGGATAGGATAGAGGATAGGAAAGGACAGAGTATAGGATAGGATAGAGGACAGGATAGGATAGAGTATTGGATAGGATAGACGATAGGATAGGATAGAGGATAGGATTGGATAGCGGATAGGATAGGATGGACTATAGGATAGTATTGAGAATAGGATAACGTAGAGGATAGGATAGGATAGAGGATAGGATAGGAAAGAGGATAGGATAGGATAGAGGATAGGATAGGATAGAGGATAGGATAGGATAGAGGATAGGATAGGATAGAGGATAGGATAGGATGGAGGATAGGATAGGATAGAGGATAGGATAGGATAGAGGATAGGATAGAATAGAGGATAGGATAGGATAGAGGATAGGATAGGATAGAGGATAGGATAGGATAGGATAGAAGAGAGGATAGGATAGAGGAGAGGATAGGATAGAGGATAGGATAGGATAGAGGATAGGATAGGATAGAGGATAGGATAGGATAGAGGATAGGATAGGACTGAAGATGGGATAGGATTGAGGATAGGATAGGATAGAGGATACGATAGTGGATTGGATAGGATAGATGACAGGATACGATAGAGGATAGGATAGGATAGAGGATAGGATAGGATAGAGTATAGGATAGGATAGAGGATAGGATAGGATAGATGTTAAGATAGGATAGAGGATAGGATAGAGGATAGGATAGAGGATAGGATAGGATAGAGGATAGGATAGGATAGAGGATAGGATAGGATAGAGGATAGGCTAGGATAGAGGATAGGATAGGATAGAGGATAGGATAGGATAGAGGATATGATAGGATAGAGGATAGGATAGGATAGAGGATAGGATAGGATAGGATAGAAGAGAGGATAGGATAGAGGAGAGGATAGGATAGAGGATAGGATAGGATAGAGGATAGAATAGCATAGTGGATTGGATAGGATGCAGGATAGGATTCATGATAGGATAGGATACAAGATTGGATAGGATAGAGGGTAGGATAGGATAGAGGATAGTATAGGATAGAGTATAGGTTATGATAGGATAGAGGATAGGATAGGATAGAGGATAGGATAGGATAGGATAGAAGAGAGGATAGGATAGAGGAGAGGATAGGATAGAGGATAGGATAGGATAGAGGATAGGATAGGATAGAGGATAGGATAGAGGATAGGATAGGATAGAGCGTAGGATAGGATAGAGGATAGGATAGGATAGAGGATAGAGGACAGGATAGAGGATAGGATAGGATAGAGGATAGGATAGGATAGAGGATAGGATACGATAGAGGATAGGCTAGGATAGAGGATAGGATAGGATAGAGGATAGGATAGGATAGAGGATATGATAGGATAGAGGATAGGATAGGATAGAGGATAGGATAGGATAGGATAGAAGAGAGGATAGGATAGAGGAGAGGATAGGATAGAGGATAGGATAGGATAGAGGATAGAATAGCATAGTGGATTGGATAGGATGCAGGATAGGATTCAGGATAGGATAGGATACAAGATTGGATAGGATAGAGGGTAGGATAGGATAGAGGATAGTATAGGATAGAGTATAGGTTATGATAGGATAGAGGATAGGATAGGATAGAGGATAGGATAGGATAGGATAGAAGAGAGGATAGGATAGAGGAAAGGATAGGATAGAGGATAGGATAGGATAGAGGATAGGATAGGATAGAGGATAGGATAGAGGATAGGATAGGATAGAGCGTAGGATAGGATAGAGGATAGGATAGGATAGAGGATAGGATAGGATAGAGGATAGGATAGGATAGAGGATAGGATAGGATAGAGGATAGGATAGGATAGAGGATAGGATAGGATAGAGGATAGGATAGGACTGAAGATGGGATAGGATTGAGGATAGGATAGGATAGAGGATAGGATAGAGGATTGGATAGGATAGATGACAGGATACGATAGAGGATAGGATAGGATAGAGGATAGGATAGGATAGAGGATAGGATAGGATAGATGTTAAGATAGGATAGAGGATAGGATAGAGGATAGGATAGAGGATAGGATAGGATAGAGGATAGGATAGGATAGAGGATAGGATAGGATAGAGGATAGGATAGGATAGAGGATAGGATAGGATAGAGGATAGGATAGGATTGCATAGAGTATAGGGTAGAGGATATTATAGGATAGTGGATACGATAGGATTGAGGATAGGATAGGATAGAAGATAGGATAGAGGATAGGATAGGATAGTGGATAGGATAGGATAGAGGATAGAGAATAGGATACGATATAGGATAGAGAATAGGATAGGATATAGGATAGGATAGGATAGAGGATAGGACAGGATAGAGGATATGATAGGATAGAGGATAGGATGGAGGATAGGATAGGATTGAGGGTAGGATTGGATAGAGGATAGGATAGGATGGAGGATAGGACAGGACAGAGGATATGATAGGATAGAGGATGGGATAGGATAGAGGATACGATAGGATAGAGGATAGGATAGCATAGTGGATTGGATAGGATGCAGGATAGGATAGGATAGAGGATAGTATAGGATAGAGGATAGAGGATAGAATAGGATAGAGGATAGGATAGGATAGAGGATAGTATAGGATAGAGGATAGGATTGAGGATAGATTATACGATAGAGGATAGGATAGGATAGAGGATAGGATAGGATAGAGGATAGGATAGGATAGAGGATAGGATAGGATAGAGGATACGATAGGATAGAGGATAGGATAGGATAGAGGATAGGACAGGACAGAGGATATGATAGGATAGAGGATGGGATAGGATAGAGGATACGATAGGATAGAGGATAGGATAGCATAGTGGATTGGATAGGATGCAGGATAGGATTGACGATAGGATAGGATAGAAGATTGGATAGGATACAGGATAGGATAGGGTACAGGTTAGGATATGTTAGAGGATAGTATAGGATAGTTAATAGGATAGGATAGGTTAGAGGATGGGATAGGATAAAGGATACGATAGGATAGAGGATAGGATAGGATAGAGGATAGGATAAGATAGAGGATAGGATAGGATAGAGGATAGGATAGAGAATAGGGCAGGATAGAGGATAGTATAGGGGATTGGATAGGATAGAGGATAGGAGACGATAGAGGATAGGATAGGATAGAGGATAGGATAGGATAGAGGATAGGATAGAGGATAGGATAGGATAGTGGATAGGATAGGATAGAGGATAGGATAGGATAGAGGATAGGATAGGATAGAGGATAGGATAGGATAGAGGATAGGATAGTGGATAGGATAGGATAGAGAATAGGATAGGATAGAGGATAGGATAGGATAGAGGATGGGATAGGATAGAAGATAGGAAAGGACAGAGTATAGGATAGGATAGAGGACAGGATAGGATAGAGTATTGGATAGGATAGACGATAGGATAGGATAGAGGATAGGATAGGATAGCGGATAGGATAGGATAGAGGATAGGATAGGATAGAGGATAGGATAGGATAGAGGATAGGATAGGATAGAGGATAGGATAAGATAGAGAATAGGATAGGATAGATGATAGGATAGGATAGAGGATAGGATAGGATAGAGGATAGGATAGGATAGAGGATAGGATAGGATAGAGGAAAGGATAAGATAGAGAATAGGATAGGATAGATGATAGGATAGGATAGAGGATAGGATAGGATAGAGGATAGGATTGAGGATAGATTACACGATAGAGGATAGGATAGGATAGAGGATAGGATAGGATAGAGGATAGGATAGGATAGAGGATAGGATAGGATAGAGGATAGGATACGATAGAGGATAGGCTAGGGTAGAGGATAGGATAGGATAGAGGATAGGATAGGATAGAGGATATGATAGGATAGAGGATAGGATAGGATAGGATAGAGGATAGTATAGGATAGAGGATAGGATAGGATAGAGGATAGGATAGGATAGAGGGTAGGGTAGAATTTGGATAGGATACAGGATAGGATAGGATAGAGGATAGGATAGGATAGAGAATGGGATAGGATAGAGGATAGGATAGGATAGAGGATAGGATAGGATAGAGGATAGGATAGGATAGAGGATAGGATAGGATAGAGGATAGGATAGGATAGAGGATAGGATAGGATAGAGGATAGGATAAGATAGAGAATAGGATAGGATAGATGGTAGGATAGGATAGAGGATAGGATAGGATAGAGGATAGGACACTATAGAGGATAGGATAGGATAGAGGATAGGATAGGATAGAGGATAGGATAGGATAGAGGATAGGATAGGATAGAGGATAGGATAGGATAGAGGATAGGATAGGATAGAGGATAGGATAGGATAGAGGGTAGGATAGGATAGACGATAGGATAGGATAGAGGATAGGATAGGATAGAGGATAGTATAGGATAGAGGATAGGATAGGATAGAGGATAGGATAGGATAGAGGGTACGGTAGAATTTGGATAGGATACAGGATAGGATAGGATAGAGGATAGGATAGGATAGAGAATGGGATAGGATAGAGGATATTATAGAGTAGAGGATAGGATAGGATAGAGGATACGATATGATAGAGGATAGGAAAGAGGATAGGATATAATACAGTATAGGATAGGATTGAGTATAGGATGGGTTAGAGGATGGGATATGGGATTGCATAGGATAGAAGATAGGATAGGATAGAGGATAGGATAGGATAGAGGATAGAGGATAGAGGATAGGATAGGATAGAGGATAGGATAGGATAGAGGATAGGATAGGATAGGGGATAGGATAGGATAGAGGATAGGGTAGGATAGAGAATAGGATAGGATAGAGGATAGGATTGAGGATAGATTACACGATAGAGGATAGGATAGGATAGAGGATAGGATAGGATAGAGGATAGGATAGGATAGAGGATAGGATAGGATAGATGATAGGATACGATAGAGGATAGGCTAGGATAGAGGATAGGATAGGATAGAGGATAGGATAGGATAGAGGATATGATAGGATAGAGGATAGGATAGGATAGAGGATAGGATAGGATAGGATAGAAGAGAGGATAGGATAGAGGAGAGGATAGGATAGAGGATAGGATACGATAGAGGATAGGATAGGATAGAGAATAGGATAGGATAGAGGATAGGATAGGATAGAGGATAGGATAGAGGATAGGATAGGATAGACGATAGGATAGGATAGAGGATAGGATAGGATAGAGGATAGTATAGGATAGAGGATAGGATAGGATAGAGAATAGGATAGGATAGAGGGTAGGGTAGAATTTGGATAGGATACAGGATAGGATAGGATAGAGGATAGGATAGGATAGAGAATGGGATAGGATAGAGGATAGGATAGGATAGAGGATAGGAAAGGATAGAGGATAGGATAGGATAGACGATAGGATAGGATAGAGGATAGGATAGGATAGAGGATAGAGGATAGAGGATAGGATAGGATAGAGGATAGGATAGAGGATAGGATAGAGGATAGGATAGCATAGGGGATAGGATAGGATAGAGGATAGGATAGGATAGAGAATAGGATAGGATAGAGGATAGGATAGAGGATAGGATAGGATAGAGGATAGGACAGGATAGAGAATGGGATAGGATAGAGGATAGGTTAGGATAGAGGATAGGATAGGATAGAGGATAGGATAGGATAGAGGATAGGATAGGATAGAGGATAGGATAGGATAGACGATAGGATAGGATAGAGGATAGGATAGGATAGAGAATAGGATAGGATAGAGGATAGGATAGAGGATAGGATAGGATAGAGGATAGGATAGGATAGAGGATAGGATAGGATAGAGGATAGGATAGGATAGAGGAGAGGATAGGATAGAGGATAGGATAGGATAGAGGATAGGATAGGATAGAGGATAGGATAGGATAGAGGATAGCATAGAGGATAGGATAGGATAGGATAGAGGGTAGGGTAGAATTCTGATAGGATACAGGATAGGATAGGATAGAGAAGAGGATAGGATAGAGGATATTATAGGGTAGAGGATAGGATAGGATAGAGGATACGATATGATAGAGGATAGGAAAGAGGATAGGATATAATACAGTATAGGATAGGATTGAGTATGGGATGGGATAGAGGATAGGATAGGGTATTGGATAGGATAGAGGATAGGATAGGATAGAGGATAGGATAGGATAGAGGATAGGATAGGATAGAGGATAGGATAGGATAGAGGATAGGATACGATAGAGGATAGGATAGGATAGAGAATAGGATAGGATAGAGGATAGGATAGGATAGAGGATAGGATAGGATAGAGGATAGGATAGGATAGACGATAGGATAGGATAGAGGATAGGATAGGATAGAGGATAGGATAGGATAGAGGATAGTATAGGATAGAGGATAGGATAGGATAGAGTATAGGATAGGATAGAGGGTAGGGTAGAATTTGGATAGGATACAGGATAGGATAGGATAGAGGATAGGATAGGATAGAGAATGGGATAGGATAGAGGATAGGATAGGATAGAGGATAGGATAGGATAGAGGATAGGATAGGATAGAGGATAGGATAGGATAGAGGATAGGATAGGATAGAGGAGAGGATAGGATAGAGGATAGGATAGGATAGAGGATAGGATAGGATAGAGGATAGGATAGGATAGAGGATAGGATACGATAGAGGATAGGATAGGATAGAGAATAGGATAGGATAGAGGATAGGATAGGATAGAGGATAGGATAGGATAGAGGATAGGATAGGATAGACGATAGGATAGGATAGAGGATAGGATAGGATAGAGGATAGGATAGGATAGAGGATAGTATAGGATAGAGGATAGGATAGGATAGAGGATAGGATAGGATAGAGAATGGGATAGGATAGAGGATAGGATAGGATAGAGGATAGGATAGGATAGAGGATAGGATAGGATAGAGGATAGGATAGGATAGAGAATAGGATAGGATAGAGGATAGGATAGGATAGAGGATAGGATAGGATAGAGGATAGGATAGGATAGACGATAGGATAGGATAGAGGATAGGATAGGATAGAGGATAGGATAGGATAGAGGATAGTATAGGATAGAGGATAGGACAGGATAGAGTATAGGATAGGATAGAGGGTAGGGTAGAATTTGGATAGGATACAGGATAGGATAGGATAGAGGATAGGATAGGATAGAGAATGGGATAGGATAGAGGATAGGATAGGATAGAGGATAGGATAGGATAGAGGATAGGATAGGATAGAGGATAGGATAGGATAGAGGATAGGATAGGATAGAGGAGAGGATAGGATAGAGGATAGGATAGGATAGAGGATAGGATAGGATAGAGGATAGGATAGGATAGAGGATAGCATAGAGGATAGGATAGGATAGAGGGTAGGGTAGGATAGAGGATAGGACACTATAGAGGATAGGATAGGATAGAGGATAGGATAGGATAGAGGATAGGATAGGATAGAGGATAGGATAGGATAGAGGATAGGATAGGATAGAGGAGAGGATAGGATAGAGGATAGGATAGGATAGAGGATAGGATAGGATAGAGGATAGGATAGGATAGAGGATAGGATAGGATAGAGGATAGCATAGAGGATAGGATAGGGTAGAGGGTAGGGTAGAATTCGGATAGGATACAGGATAGGATAGGATAGAGAAGAGGATAGGATAGAGGATATTATAGGGTAGAGGATAGGATAGGATAGAGGATACGATATGATAGAGGATAGGAAAGAGGATAGGATATAATACAGTATAGGATAGGATTGAGTATGGGATGGGATAGAGGATAGGATAGGGTATTGGATAGGATAGAGGATAGGATAGGATAGAGGATAGGATACGATAGAGGACAGGATAGGATAGAGAATAGGATAGGATAGAGGATAGGATAGGATAGAGGATAGGATAGGATAGAGGATAGGATAGGATAGACGATAGGATAGGATAGAGGATAGGATAGGATAGAGGATAGTATAGGATAGAGGATAGGATAGGATAGAGGATAGGATAGGATAGAGGGTAGGGTAGAATTTGGATAGGATACAGGATAGGATAGGATAGAGGATAGGATAGGATAGAGGATAGGATAGGATAGAGGGTAGGGTAGAATTTGGATAGGATACAGGATAGGATAGGATAGAGGATAGGATAGGATAGAGAATGGGATAGTATAGAGGATATTATAGATTAGAGGATAGGATAGGATAGAGGATACGATATGATAGAGGATAGGAAAGAGGATAGGATATAATACAGTATAGGATAGGATTGAGTATAGGATGGGTTAGAGGATGGGATATGGGATTGGATAGGATAGAAGATAGGATAGGATAGAGGATAGGATAGGATAGAGGATAGGATACGATAGAGGATAGGATAGGATAGAGAATAGGATAGGATAGAGGATAGGATAGGATAGAGGATAGGATAGGATAGAGGAGAGGATAGGATAGAGGATAGGATAGGATAGAGGATAGGATAGGATAGGATATAATACAGTATAGGATAGGATTGAGTATGGGATGGGATAGAGGATAGGATAGGGTATTGGATAGGATAGAGGATAGGATAGGATAGAGGATAGGATAGGATAGAGGATAGGATAGGATAGAGGATAGGATAGGATAGAGGATAGGATACGATAGAGGATAGGATAGGATAGAGAATAGGATAGGATAGAGGATAGGATAGGATAGAGGATAGGATAGGATAGAGGATAGGATAGGATAGACGATAGGATAGGATAGAGGATAGGATAGGATAGAGGATAGGATAGGATAGAGGATAGGATAGGATAGAGGATAGGATAGGATAGAGGATAGTATAGGATAGAGGATAGGATAGGATAGAGTATAGGATAGGATAGAGGGTAGGGTAGAATTTGGATAGGATACAGGATAGGATAGGATAGAGGATAGGATAGGATAGAGAATGGGATAGGATAGAGGATAGGATAGGATAGAGGATAGGATAGGATAGAGGATAGGATAGGATAGAGGATAGGATAGGATAGAGGATAGGATAGGATAGAGGAGAGGATAGGATAGAGGATAGGATAGGATAGAGGATAGGATAGGATAGAGGATAGGATAGGATAGAGGATAGCATAGAGGATAGGATAGGATAGAGGGTAGGGTAGGATAGAGGATAGGACACTATAGAGGATAGGATAGGATAGAGGATAGGATAGGATAGAGGATAGGATAGGATAGAGGATAGGATAGGATAGAGGATAGGATAGGATAGAGGATAGGATAGGATAGAGGATAGGATAGGATAGACGATAGGATAGGATAGAGGATAGGATAGGATAGAGGATAGTATAGGATAGAGGATAGGATAGGATAGAGGGTAGAGGATAGAGGATAGGATAGGATAGAGGATAGGATAGAGGATAGGATAGAGGATAGGATAGCATAGGGGATAGGATAGGATAGAGGATAGGATAGGATAGAGAATAGGATAGGATAGAGGATAGGATAGAGGATAGGATAGGATAGAGGATAGGATAGGATAGAGGATAGGATAGGATAGAGGATAGCATAGAGGATAGGATAGGATAGAGGGTAGGGTAGGATAGAGGATAGGACACTATAGAGGATAGGATAGGATAGAGGATAGGATAGGATAGAGGATAGGATAGGATAGAGGATAGGATAGGATAGAGGATAGGATAGGATAGAGGAGAGGATAGGATAGAGGATAGGATAGGATAGAGGATAGGATAGGATAGAGGATAGGATAGGATAGAGGATAGGATAGGATAGAGGATAGCATAGAGGATAGGATAGGGTAGAGGGTAGGGTAGAATTCGGATAGGATACAGGATAGGATAGGATAGAGAAGAGGATAGGATAGAGGATATTATAGGGTAGAGGATAGGATAGGATAGAGGATACGATATGATAGAGGATAGGAAAGAGGATAGGATATAATACAGTATAGGATAGGATTGAGTATGGGATGGGATAGAGGATAGGATAGGGTATTGGATAGGATAGAGGATAGGATAGGATAGAGGATAGGATACGATAGAGGACAGGATAGGATAGAGAATAGGATAGGATAGAGGATAGGATAGGATAGAGGATAGGATAGGATAGAGGATAGGATAGGATAGACGATAGGATAGGATAGAGGATAGGATAGGATAGAGGATAGTATAGGATAGAGGATAGGATAGGATAGAGGATAGGATAGGATAGAGGGTAGGGTAGAATTTGGATAGGATACAGGATAGGATAGGATAGAGGATAGGATAGGATAGAGGGTAGGGTAGAATTTGGATAGGATACAGGATAGGATAGGATAGAGGATAGGATAGGATAGAGAATGGGATAGTATAGAGGATATTATAGATTAGAGGATAGGATAGGATAGAGGGTACGATATGATAGAGGATAGGAAAGAGGATAGGATATAATACAGTATAGGATAGGATTGAGTATAGGATGGGTTAGAGGATGGGATATGGGATTGGATAGGATAGAAGATAGGATAGGATAGAGGATAGGATAGGATAGAGGATAGGATACGATAGAGGATAGGATAGGATAGAGAATAGGATAGGATAGAGGATAGGATAGGATAGAGGATAGGATAGGATAGAGGAGAGGATAGGATAGAGGATAGGATAGGATAGAGGATAGGATAGGATAGGATATAATACAGTATAGGATAGGATTGAGTATGGGATGGGATAGAGGATAGGATAGGGTATTGGATAGGATAGAGGATAGGATAGGATAGAGGATAGGATAGGATAGAGGATAGGATAGGATAGAGGATAGGATAGGATAGAGGATAGGATACGATAGAGGATAGGATAGGATAGAGAATAGGATAGGATAGAGGATAGGATAGGATAGAGGATAGGATAGGATAGAGGATAGGATAGGATAGACGATAGGATAGGATAGAGGATAGGATAGGATAGAGGATAGGATAGGATAGAGGATAGGATAGGATAGAGGATAGGATAGGATAGAGGATAGTATAGGATAGAGGATAGGATAGGATAGAGTATAGGATAGGATAGAGGGTAGGGTAGAATTTGGATAGGATACAGGATAGGATAGGATAGAGGATAGGATAGGATAGAGAATGGGATAGGATAGAGGATAGGATAGGATAGAGGATAGGATAGGATAGAGGATAGGATAGGATAGAGGATAGGATAGGATAGAGGATAGGATAGGATAGAGGAGAGGATAGGATAGAGGATAGGATAGGATAGAGGATAGGATAGGATAGAGGATAGGATAGGATAGAGGATAGCATAGAGGATAGGATAGGATAGAGGGTAGGGTAGGATAGAGGATAGGACACTATAGAGGATAGGATAGGATAGAGGATAGGATAGGATAGAGGATAGGATAGGATAGAGGATAGGATAGGATAGAGGATAGGATAGGATAGAGGATAGGATAGGATAGACGATAGGATAGGATAGAGGATAGGATAGGATAGAGGATAGTATAGGATAGAGGATAGGATAGGATAGAGGGTAGAGGATAGAGGATAGGATAGGATAGAGGATAGGATAGAGGATAGGATAGAGGATAGGATAGCATAGGGGATAGGATAGGATAGAGGATAGGATAGGATAGAGAATAGGATAGGATAGAGGATAGGATAGAGGATAGGATAGGATAGAGGATAGGATAGGATAGAGGATAGGATAGGATAGAGGAGAGGATAGGATAGAGGATAGGATAGGATAGAGGATAGGATAGGATAGAGGATAGGATAGGATAGAGGATAGCATAGAGGATAGGATAGGGTAGAGGGTAGGGTAGAATTCGGATAGGATACAGGATAGGATAGGATAGAGAAGAGGATAGGATAGAGGATATTATAGGGTAGAGGATAGGATAGGATAGAGGATACGATATGATAGAGGATAGGAAAGAGGATAGGATATAATACAGTATAGGATAGGATTGAGTATGGGATGGGATAGAGGATAGGATAGGGTATTGGATAGGATAGAGGATAGGATAGGATAGAGGATAGGATACGATAGAGGACAGGATAGGATAGAGAATACCATAGGATAGAGGATAGGATACGATAGAGGACAGGATAGGATAGAGAATAGGATAGGATAGAGGATAGGATAGGATAGAGGATAGGATAGGATAGAGGATAGGATAGGATAGACGATAGGATAGGATAGAGGATACGATATGATAGAGGATAGGAAAGAGGATAGGATATAATACAGTATAGGATAGGATTGAGTATGGGATGTTATAGAGGATAGGATAGGGTATTGGATAGGATAGAGGATAGGATAGGATAGAGGATAGGATACGATAGAGGATAGGATAGGATAGAGAATAGGATAGGATAGAGGATAGGATAGGATAGAGGATAGGATAGGATAGAGGATAGGATAGGATAGACGATAGGATAGGATAGAGGATAGGATAGGATAGAGGATAGTATAGGATAGAGGATAGGATAGGATAGAGGATAGGATAGGATAGAGGGTAGGGTAGAATTTGGATAGGATACAGGATAGGATAGGATAGAGGATAGGATAGGATAGAGAATGGGATAGGATAGAGGATAGGATAGGATAGAGGATAGGATAGGATAGAGGATAGGATAGGATAGACGATAGGATAGGATAGAGGATAGGATAGGATAGAGGATAGGATAGGATAGAGGATAGGATAGGATAGAGGATAGGATAGGATAGAGAATAGGATAGGATAGAGGATAGGATAGGATAGAGGATAGGATAGGATAGAGGATAGGACAGTATAGAGGATAGGATAGGATAGAGGATAGGATAGGATAGAGGATAGGATAGGATATAGGATAGGATAGGATAGAGGATAGGATAGGTTAGAGGATAGGATAGGATAGAGGATAGGATAGGATAGAGGATAGGATAGGATAGAGGATAGGATAGGATAGAGAATAGGATAGGATAGAGGATAGGATAGCATAGAGGATAGGATAGGATACAGGATAGGACACTATAGAGGATAGGATAGGATAGAGGATAGGATAGGATAGAGGATAGGATAGGATAGAGGATAGGATAGGATAGAGGATAGAGGATAGAGGATAGGATAGGATAGAGGATAGGATAGAGGATAGGATAGAGGATAGGATAGCATAGGGGATAGGATAGGATAGAGGATAGGATAGGATAGAGAATAGGATAGGATAGAGGATAGGATAGAGGATAGGATAGGATAGAGGATAGGACAGGATAGAGAATGGGATAGGATAGAGGATAGGATAGGATAGAGGATAGGATAGGATAGAGGATAGGATAGGATAGAGGATAGGATAGGATAGACGATAGGATAGGATAGAGGATAGGATAGGATAGAGAATAGGATAGGATAGAGGATAGGATAGAGGATAGGATAGGATAGAGGATAGGATAGGATAGGATAGAGGATAGGATAGGATAGAGGATAGGATAGGATAGAGGATAGGATAGGATAGAGGATAGGATAGGATAGAGGATAGGATAGGATAGAGGATAGGATAGGATAGAGGATAGGATAGGATAGAGGATAGGATAGGATAGAGGATAGGATAGGATAGAGGATAGGATAGGATAGAGGATAGGATAGGATAGAGGATAGGATAGGATAGAGGATAGCATAGAGGATAGGATAGGATAGAGGGTAGGGTAGAATTCGGATAGGATACAGGATAGGATAGGATAGAGAAGAGGATAGGATAGAGGATATTATAGGGTAGAGGATAGGATAGGATAGAGGATAGGATATAATACAGTATAGGATAGGATTGAGTATGGGATGGGATAGAGGATAGGATAGGGTATTGGATAGGATAGAGGATAGGATAGGATAGAGGATAGGATAGGATAGAGGATAGGATAGGATAGAGGATAGGATACGATAGAGGATAGGATAGGATAGAGAATAGGATAGGATAGAGGATAGGATAGGATAGAGGATAGGATAGGATAGACGATGGGATAGGATAGAGGATAGGATAGGATAGAGGATAGTATAGGATAGAGGATAGGATAGGATAGAGGATAGAGGATAGAGGATAGGATAGGATAGAGGATAGGATAGAGGATAGGATAGAGGATAGGATAGAGGATAGGATAGAGGATAGGATAGCATAGGGGATAGGATAGGATAGAGGATAGGATAGGATAGAGAATAGGATAGGATAGAGGATAGGATAGAGGATAGGATAGGATAGAGGATCGGATAGGATAGAGGATAGGATAGGATAGAGGAGAGGATAGGATAGAGGATAGGATAGGATAGAGGATAGGATAGGATAGAGGATAGGATAGGATAGAGGATAGCATAGAGGATAGGATAGGATAGAGGGTAGGGTAGAATTCGGATAGGATACAGGATAGGATAGGATAGAGGATAGGATAGGATAGAGGATAGGATAGGATAGAGGATAGGATAGGACTGAAGATGGGATAGGATTGAGGATAGGATAGGATAGAGGATAGGATAGATGATTGGATAGGATAGAGGACAGGATACGATAGAGGATAGGATAGGATAGAGGATAGGATAGGATAGAGGATAGGATAGGATAGATGTTAAGATAGGATAGAGGATAGGATAGAGGATAGGATAGGATAGAAGATAGGATAGGATTGAGGATAGGATAGGATAGAGGATAGGATAGGATTGAGGATAGGATAGGATAGAGGATAGGATAGGATAGAATATACGATATTATAGAGGATAGGATAGGATAGAGGATAGGATTGCATAGAGTATAGGGTAGAGGATATTATAGGATAGCGGATACGATAGGATTGAGGATAGGATAGGATAGAAGATAGGATAGAGGATAGGATAGGATAGTGGATAGGATAGGATAGAGGATAGAGAATGGGATAGGATATAGGATAGAGAATAGGATAGGATATAGGATAGGATTTGATAGCGGATAGGACAGGATAGAGGATAGGATGGGATAGAGGATAGGATGGAGGATAGGATAGGATAAAGGATAGAGGATAGGATGGATGATAGGATATGAAAGAGGATAGGATTGGATAGTGAATACGATAGGATTGAGGATAGGATAGGATGGATGATAGGATAGGATTGAGGGTAGGATTGGATACAGGATAGGATAGGATGGAGGATAGGATAGGATAGAGGATAGGATAGGATAGAGGATAGGATAGGATAGAGGACAGGATAGTACAGAGTATAGGATAGGATACAGAATAGGATAGAATATAGGATAGAGAATAGGATAGGATATAGGATAGAGAATAGGATAGGATATAGGATAGGATTTGATAGCGGATAGGACAGGATAGAGGATAGGATGGGATAGAGGATAGGATGGAGGATAGGATAGGATAAAGGATAGAGGATAGGATGGATGATAGGATATGAAAGAGGATAGGATTGGATAGTGAATACGATAGGATTGATGATAGTATAGGATGGAGGATAGGATAGGATTGAGGGTAGGATTGGATACAGGATAGGATAGGATGGAGGATAGGATAGGATAGAGGATAGGATAGGATAGAGGATAGGATAGGATAGAGGACAGGATAGTACAGAGTATAGGATAGGATACAGAATAGGATAGAATATAGGATAGAGAATAGGATAGGATATAGGATAGAGAATAGGATAGGATATAGGATAGGATTTGATAGCGGATAGGACAGGATAGAGGATAGGATGGGATAGAGGATAGGATGGAGGATAGGATAGGATAAAGGATAGAGGATAGGATGGATGATAGGATATGAAAGAGGATAGGATTGGATAGTGAATACGATAGGATTGAGGATAGGATAGGATGGATGATAGGATACGATAGAGGATATAATAGGATAGAGGATAGGATAGCATAGTGAATAGGATAGGACTGAGGATAGGATAGGATGGAGGATAGGATAGGATTGAGGGTAGGTTTGTATAGAGGATAGGATGGGATGGAGGATAGGATAGGATAGAGGATAGGATAGGATGGAGGATAGGATAGAATAGAGGATAGGGTAGGATAGAGGGTAGGATAGGATAGAGGGTAGGGTAGGATAGAGGATAGGACACTATAGAGGATAGGATAGGATAGAGGATAGGATAGGATAGAGGATAGGATAGGATAGAGGATAGGATAGGATAGAGGATAGGATAGGATAGAGGATAGGATAGGATAGACGATAGGATAGGATAGAGGATAGGATAGGATAGAGGATAGTATAGGATAGAGGATAGGATAGGATAGAGGATAGAGGATAGAGGATAGGATAGGATAGAGGATAGGATAGAGGATAGGATAGGATAGAGGACAGGATAGTACAGAGTATAGGATAGGATACAGAATAGGATAGAATATAGGATAGAGAATAGGATAGGATATAGGATAGAGAATAGGATAGGATATAGGATAGGATTTGATAGCGGATAGGACAGGATAGAGGATAGGATGGGATAGAGGATAGGATGGAGGATAGGATAGGATAAAGGATAGAGGATAGGATGGATGATAGGATATGAAAGAGGATAGGATTGGATAGTGAATACGATAGGATTGATGATAGTATAGGATGGAGGATAGGATAGGATTGAGGGTAGGATTGGATACAGGATAGGATAGGATGGAGGATAGGATAGGATAGAGGATAGGATAGGATAGAGGATAGGATAGGATAGAGGACAGGATAGTACAGAGTATAGGATAGGATACAGAATAGGATAGAATATAGGATAGAGAATAGGATAGGATATAGGATAGAGAATAGGATAGGATATAGGATAGGATTTGATAGCGGATAGGACAGGATAGAGGATAGGATGGGATAGAGGATAGGATGGAGGATAGGATAGGATAAAGGATAGAGGATAGGATGGATGATAGGATATGAAAGAGGATAGGATTGGATAGTGAATACGATAGGATTGAGGATAGGATAGGATGGATGATAGGATACGATAGAGGATATAATAGGATAGAGGATAGGATAGCATAGTGAATAGGATAGGACTGAGGATAGGATAGGATGGAGGATAGGATAGGATTGAGGGTAGGTTTGTATAGAGGATAGGATGGGATGGAGGATAGGATAGGATAGAGGATAGGATAGGATGGAGGATAGGATAGAATAGAGGATAGGGTAGGATAGAGGGTAGGATAGGATAGAGGGTAGGGTAGGATAGAGGATAGGACACTATAGAGGATAGGATAGGATAGAGGATAGGATAGGATAGAGGATAGGATAGGATAGAGGATAGGATAGGATAGAGGATAGGATAGGATAGAGGATAGGATAGGATAGACGATAGGATAGGATAGAGGATAGGATAGGATAGAGGATAGTATAGGATAGAGGATAGGATAGGATAGAGGATAGAGGATAGAGGATAGGATAGGATAGAGGATAGGATAGAGGATAGGATAGAGGATAGGATAGCATAGGGGATAGGATAGGATAGAGGATAGGATAGGATAGAGAATAGGATAGGATAGAGGATAGGATAGAGGATAGGATAGGATGGAGGATAGGATAGGATAGAGGATAGGATAGGATAGAGGAGAGGATAGGATAGAGGATAGGATAGGATAGAGGATAGGATAGGATAGGGGATAGGATAGGATAGAGGATAGGATAGGATAGAGGATAGGATACGATAGAGGATAGGATAGGATAGAGAATAGGATAGGATAGAGGATAGGATAGGATAGAGGATAGGATAGGATAGAGGATAGGATAGGATAGACGATAGGATAGGATAGAGGATAGGATAGGATAGAGGATAGGATAGGATAGAGGATAGGATAGGATAGAGGATAGTATAGGATAGAGGATAGGATAGGATAGAGTATAGGATAGGATAGAGGGTAGGGTAGAATTTGGATAGGATACAGGATAGGATAGGATAGAGGATAGGATAGGATAGAGAATGGGATAGGATAGAGGATAGGATAGGATAGAGGATAGGATAGGATAGAGGATAGGATAGGATAGAGGATAGGATAGGATAGAGGATAGGATAGGATAGAGGAGAGGATATTATAGAGGATAGGATAGGATAGAGGATAGGATAGGATAGAGGATAGGATAGGATAGAGGATAGCATAGAGGATAGGATAGGATAGAGGGTAGGGTAGGATAGAGGATAGGACACTATAGAGGATAGGATAGGATAGAGGATAGGATAGGATAGAGGATAGGATAGGATAGAGGATAGGATAGGATAGAGGATAGAATAGGATAGAGGATAGGATAGGATAGACGATAGGATAGGATAGAGGATAGGATAGGATAGAGGATAGTATAGGATAGAGGATAGGATAGGATAGAGGATAGAGGATAGAGGATAGGATAGGATAGAGGATAGGATAGAGGATAGGATAGAGGATAGGATAGCATAGGGGATAGGATAGGATAGAGGATAGGATAGGATAGAGAATAGGATAGGATAGAGGATAGGATAGAGGATAGGATAGGATAGAGGATAGGATAGGATAGAGGATAGGATAGGATAGAGGAGAGGATAGGATAGAGGATAGGATAGGATAGAGGATAGGATAGGATAGAGGATAGGATAGGATAGAGGATAGGATAGGATAGAGGATAGCATAGAGGATAGGATAGGATAGAGGGTAGGGTAGAATTCGGATAGGATACAGGATAGGATAGGATAGAGAAGAGGATAGGATAGAGGATATTATAGGGTAGAGGATAGGATAGGATAGAGGATACGATATGATAGAGGATAGGAAAGAGGATAGGATATAATACAGTATAGGATAGGATTGAGTATGGGATGGGATAGAGGATAGGATAGGGTATTGGATAGGATAGAGGATAGGATAGGATAGAGGATAGGATAGGATAGAGGATAGGATACGATAGAGGATAGGATAGGATAGAGAATAGGATAGGATAGAGGATAGGATAGGATAGAGGATAGGATAGGATAGACGATAGGATAGGATAGATTATAGGATAGGATAGAGGATAGTATAGGATAGAGGATAGGATAGGATAGAGGATAGGATAGGATAGAGGGTAGGGTAGAATTTGGATAGGATACAGGATAGGATAGGATAGAGGATAGGATAGGATAGAGGATAGGATAGGATAGAGGGTAGGGTAGAATTTGGATAGGATACAGGATAGGATAGGATAGAGGATAGGATAGGATAGAGGATAGGATAGGATAGAGGATAGGATAGGATAGAGGATAGGATAGGATAGACGATAGGATAGGATAGAGGATAGGATAGGATAGAGGATAGTATAGGATAGAGGATAGGATAGGATAGAGGATAGGATAGGATAGAGGGTAGGGTAGAATTTGGATAGGATACAGGATAGGATAGAGGGTAGGGTAGAATTTGGATAGGATACAGGATAGGATAGGATAGAGGATAGGATAGGATAGAGGATAGGATAGGATAGAGGGTAGGGTAGAATTTGGATAGGATACAGGATAGGGTAGGATAGAGGATAGGATAGGATAGAGAATGGGATAGGATGGAGGATAGGATAGCATAGAGGATAGGATAGGATAGAGGATAGGATAGAATAGAGGATAGGATAGGATAGGATAAAAGAGAGGATAGGATAGAGGAGAGGATAGGATAGAGGATAGGATAGGATAGAGGATAGGATAGGATAGAGGATAGGATAGAGGATAGGATAGGATAGAGGGTAGGATAGGATAGAGGATAGGATAGGATACAGGATAGGATAGGATAGAGGATAGGATAGGATAGAGGATAGGATAGGATAGAGGATAGGATAGGATAGAGGATAGGATAGGATAGGATAGAGAATAGGATAGGATAGAGGATAGGATAGAGGATAGGATAGGATAGAGGATAGGATAGGATAGAGGATAGGATAGGATAGAGGATAGGATAGGATAGAGGATAGGATAGGATAGAGGATAGG